>NW_026973194.1:0-50600 GCF_036711695.1 Zophobas morio | reverse complement strand
TTTCAACGTTTTTTGATGGTTCTGAGCCACCAAAACACTCTTAAAGCATGCAGAATCGACTCAGAATAGAAAAAGGAGACGTTTAGGTCAATTTTATGCATTCTGGCGTTCGTAGATACAAGAAAACTGTTAAAATTCTTCAGAAACGTCACTTTTGAAGTGTTTTCTTGTACTTTTAAGCCAATCAGATACCCTACGGGCTCGGAAAGTGCAACGAAACCATCAAATTTTAGCTAGAAACTGTATTTTTGTCGATTTTTATTGAATTTGAACTATATTTCAAAGTTTTTTGATGGTTCTGAGCCACCAAACACACTTAAAGCATGCAGAATCGACTCAGAATAGGAAAAGGAGACGTTTAGGTCAATTTTATGCATTCTGGCGTTCGTAGATACAAGAAAACTGTTAAAATTCTTCAGAAACGTCACTTTTGAAGTGTTTTCTTGTACTTTTAAGCCAATCAGATACCCTACGGGCTCGGAAAGTGCAACGAAACCATCAAATTTTAGCTAGAAACTGTATTTTTGTCGATTTTTATTGAATTTGAACTATATTTCAACGTTTTTTGATGGTTCTGAGCCACCAAACACACTTAAAGCATGCAGAATCGACTCAGAATAGGAAAAGGAGACGTTTAGGTCAATTTTATGCATTCTGGCGTTCGTAGATACAAGAAAACTGTTAAAATTCTTCAGAAACGTCACTTTTGAAGTGTTTTCTTGTACTTTTAAGCCAATCAGATACCCTACGGGCTCGGAAAGTGCAACGAAACCATCAAATTTTAGCTAGACACTGTATTTTTGTCGATTTTTATTGAATTTGAACTATATTTCAACGTTTTTTGATGGTTCTGAGCCACCAAACACACTTAAAGCATGCAGAATCGACTCAGAATAGGAAAAGGAGACGTTTAGGTCAATTTTATGCATTCTGGCGTTCGTAGATACAAGAAAACTGTTAAAATTCTTCAGAAACGTCACTTTTGAAGTGTTTTCTTGTACTTTTAAGCCAATCAGATACCCTACGGGCTCGGAAAGTGCAACGAAACCATCAAATTTTAGCTAGAAACTGTATTTTTGTCGATTTTTATTGAATTTGAACTATATTTCAACGTTTTTTGATGGTTCTGAGCCACCAAACACACTTAAAGCATGCAGAATCGACTCAGAATAGGAAAAGGAGACGTTTAGGTCAATTTTATGCATTCTGGCGTTCGTAGATACAAGAAAACTGTTAAAATTCTTCAGAAACGTCACTTTTGAAGTGTTTTCTTGTACTTTTAAGCCAATCAGATACCCTACGGGCTCGGAAAGTGCAACGAAACCATCAAATTTTAGCTAGAAACTGTATTTTTGTCGATTTTTATTGAATTTGAACTATATTTCAACGTTTTTTGATGGTTCTGAGCCACCAAACACACTTAAAGCATGCAGAATCGACTCAGAATAGGAAAAGGAGACGTTTAGGTCAATTTTATGCATTCTGGCGTTCGTAGATACAAGAAAACTGTTAAAATTCTTCAGAAACGTCACTTTTGAAGTGTTTTCTTGTACTTTTAAGCCAATCAGATACCCTACGGGCTCGGAAAGTGCAACGAAACCATCAAATTTTAGCTAGAAACTGTATTTTTGTCGATTTTTATTGAATTTGAACTATATTTCAAAGTTTTTTGATGGTTCTGAGCCACCAAACACACTTAAAGCATGCAGAATCGACTCAGAATAGGAAAAGGAGACGTTTAGGTCAATTTTATGCATTCTGGCGTTCGTAGATACAAGAAAACTGTTAAAATTCTTCAGAAACGTCACTTTTGAAGTGTTTTCTTGTACTTTTAAGCCAATCAGATACCCTACGGGCTCGGAAAGTGCAACGAAACCATCAAATTTTAGCTAGAAACTGTATTTTTGTCGATTTTTATTGAATTTGAACTATATTTCAACGTTTTTTGATGGTTCTGAGCCACCAAACACACTTAAAGCATGCAGAATCGACTCAGAATAGGAAAAGGAGACGTTTAGGTCAATTTTATGCATTCTGGCGTTCGTAGATACAAGAAAACTGTTAAAATTCTTCAGAAACGTCACTTTTGAAGTGTTTTCTTGTACTTTTAAGCCAATCAGATACCCTACGGGCTCGGAAAGTGCAACGAAACCATCAAATTTTAGCTAGAAACTGTATTTTTGTCGATTTTTATTGAATTTGAACTATATTTCAACGTTTTTTGATGGTTCTGAGCCACCAAACACACTTAAAGCATGCTGAATCGACTCAGAATAGGAAAAGGAGACGTTTAGGTCAATTTTATGCATTCTGGCGTTCGTAGATACAAGAAAACTGTTAAAATTCTTCAGAAACGTCACTTTTGAAGTGTTTTCTTGTACTTTTAAGCCAATCAGATACCCAACGGGCTCGGAAAGTGCAACGAAACCATCAAATTTTAGCTAGAAACTGTATTTTTGTCGATTTTTATTGAATTTGAACTATATTTCAACGTTTTTTGATGGTTCTGAGCCACCAAACACTCTTAAAGCATGCAGAATCGACTCAGAATAGAAAAAGGAGACGTTTAGGTCAATTTTATGCATTCTGGCGTTCGTAGATACAAGAAAACTGTTAAAATTCTTCAGAAACGTCACTTTTGAAGTGTTTTCTTGTACTTTTAAGCCAATCAGATACCCTACGGGCTCGGAAAGTGCAACGAAACCATCAAATTTTAGCTAGAAACTGTATTTTTGTCGATTTTTATTGAATTTGAACTATATTTCAAAGTTTTTTGATGGTTCTGAGCCACCAAACACACTTAAAGCATGCAGAATCGACTCAGAATAGGAAAAGGAGACGTTTAGGTCAATTTTATGCATTCTGGCGTTCGTAGATACAAGAAAACTGTTAAAATTCTTCAGAAACGTCACTTTTGAAGTGTTTTCTTGTACTTTTAAGCCAATCAGATACCCTACGGGCTCGGAAAGTGCAACGAAACCATCAAATTTTAGCTAGAAACTGTATTTTTGTCGATTTTTATTGAATTTGAACTATATTTCAACGTTTTTTGATGGTTCTGAGCCACCAAACACACTTAAAGCATGCAGAATCGACTCAGAATAGGAAAAGGAGACGTTTAGGTCAATTTTATGCATTCTGGCGTTCGTAGATACAAGAAAACTGTTAAAATTCTTCAGAAACGTCACTTTTGAAGTGTTTTCTTGTACTTTTAAGCCAATCAGATACCCTACGGGCTCGGAAAGTGCAACGAAACCATCAAATTTTAGCTAGAAACTGTATTTTGTCGATTTTTATTGAATTTGAACTATATTTCAAAGTTTTTTGATGGTTCTGAGCCACCAAACACACTTAAAGCATGCAGAATCGACTCAGAATAGGAAAAGGAGACGTTTAGGTCAATTTTATGCATTCTGGCGTTCGTAGATACAAGAAAACTGTTAAAATTCTTCAGAAACGTCACTTTTGAAGTGTTTTCTTGTACTTTTAAGCCAATCAGATACCCTACGGGCTCGGAAAGTGCAACGAAACCATCAAATTTTAGCTAGAAACTGTATTTTTGTCGATTTTTATTGAATTTGAACTATATTTCAACGTTTTTTGATGGTTCTGAGCCACCAAACACACTTAAAGCATGCAGAATCGACTCAGAATAGGAAAAGGAGACGTTTAGGTCAATTTTATGCATTCTGGCGTTCGTAGATACAAGAAAACTGTTAAAATTCTTCAGAAACGTCACTTTTGAAGTGTTTTCTTGTACTTTTAAGCCAATCAGATACCCTACGGGCTCGGAAAGTGCAACGAAACCATCAAATTTTAGCTAGAAACTGTATTTTTGTCGATTTTTATTGAATTTGAACTATATTTCAACGTTTTTTGATGGTTCTGAGCCACCAAACACACTTAAAGCATGCAGCATCGACTCAGAATAGGAAAAGGAGACGTTTAGGTCAATTTTATGCATTCTGGCGTTCGTAGATACAAGAAAACTGTTAAAATTCTTCAGAAACGTCACTTTTGAAGTGTTTTCTTGTACTTTTAAGCCAATCAGATACCCGACGGGCTCGGAAAGTGCAACGAAACCATCAAATTTTAGCTAGAAACTGTATTTTTGTCGATTTTTATTGAATTTGAACTATATTTCAACGTTTTTTGATGGTTCTGAGCCACCAAACACACTTAAAGCATGCAGAATCGACTCAGAATAGGAAAAGGAGACGTTTAGGTCAATTTTATGCATTCTGGCGTTCGTAGATACAAGAAAACTGTTAAAATTCTTCAGAAACGTCACTTTTGAAGTGTTTTCTTGTACTTTTAAGCCAATCAGATACCCAACGGGCTCGGAAAGTGCAACGAAACCATCAAATTTTAGCTAGAAACTGTATTTTTGTCGATTTTTATTGAATTTGAACTATATTTCAACGTTTTTTGATGGTTCTGAGCCACCAAACACACTTAAAGCATGCAGAATCGACTCAGAATAGGAAAAGGAGACGTTTAGGTCAATTTTATGCATTCTGGCGTTCGTAGATACAAGAAAACTGTTAAAATTCTTCAGAAACGTCACTTTTGAAGTGTTTTCTTGTACTTTTAAGCCAATCAGATACCCACGGGCTCGGAAAGTGCAACGAAACCATCAAATTTTAGCTAGAAACTGTATTTTTGTCGATTTTTATTGAATTTGAACTATATTTCAACGTTTTTTGATGGTTCTGAGCCACCAAACACACTTAAAGCATGCAGAATCGACTCAGAATAGGAAAAGGAGACGTTTAGGTCAATTTTATGCATTCTGGCGTTCGTAGATACAAGAAAACTGTTAAAATTCTTCAGAAACGTCACTTTTGAAGTGTTTTCTTGTACTTTTAAGCCAATCAGATACCCTACGGGCTCGGAAAGTGCAACGAAACCATCAAATTTTAGCTAGAAACTGTATTTTTGTCGATTTTTATTGAATTTGAACTATATTTCAACGTTTTTTGATGGTTCTGAGCCACCAAACACACTTAAAGCATGCAGAATCGACTCAGAATAGGAAAAGGAGACGTTTAGGTCAATTTTATGCATTCTGGCGTTCGTAGATACAAGAAAACTGTTAAAATTCTTCAGAAACGTCACTTTTGAAGTGTTTTCTTGTACTTTTAAGCCAATCAGATACCCTACGGGCTCGGAAAGTGCAACGAAACCATCAAATTTTAGCTAGAAACTGTATTTTTGTCGATTTTTATTGAATTTGAACTATATTTCAACGTTTTTTGATGGTTCTGAGCCACCAAACACACTTAAAGCATGCAGAATCGACTCAGAATAGGAAAATGAGACGTTTAGGTCA
This sequence comes from Zophobas morio, assembly GCF_036711695.1. Lineage (NCBI taxonomy): Eukaryota > Metazoa > Arthropoda > Insecta > Coleoptera > Tenebrionidae > Zophobas > Zophobas morio. Next base: position 45,268 of record NW_026973194.1, on the reverse strand, counting down.
ATTTTATGCATTCTGGCGTTCGTAGATACAAGAAAACTGTTAAAATTCTTCAGAAACGTCACTTTTGAAGTGTTTTCTTGTACTTTTAAGCCAATCAGATACCCTACGGGCTCGGAAAATGCAACGAAACCATCAAATTTTAGCTAGAAACTGTATTTTTGTCGATTTTTATTGAATTTGAACTATATTTCAACGTTTTTTGATGGTTCTGAGCCACCAAACACACTTAAAGCATGCAGAATCGACTCAGAATAGGAAAAGGATACGTTTAGGTCAATTTTATGCATTCTGGCGTTCGTAGATACAAGAAAACTGTTAAAATTCTTCAGCAACGTCACTTTTGAAATGTTTTCTTGTACTTTTAAGCCAATCAGATACCCCACGGGCTCGGAAAGTGCAACGAAACCATCAAATTTTAGCTAGAAACTGTATTTTTGTCGATTTTTATTGAATTTGAACTATATTTCAACGTTTTTTGATGGTTCTGAGCCACCAAACACACTTAAAGCATGCAGAATCGACTCAGAATAGGAAAAGGAGACGTTTAGGTCAATTTTATGCATTCTGGCGTTCGTAGATACAAGAAAACTGTTAAAATTCTTCAGAAACGTCACTTTTGAAGTGTTTTCTTGTACTTTTAAGCCAATCAGATACCCTACGGGCTCGGAAAGTGCAACGAAACCATCAAATTTTAGCTAGAAACTGTATTTTTGTCGATTTTTATTGAATTTGAACTATATTTCAACGTTTTTTGATGGTTCTGAGCCACCAAACACACTTAAAGCATGCAGAATCGACTCAGAATAGGAAAAGGAGACGTTTAGGTCAATTTTATGCATTCTGGCGTTCGTAGATACAAGAAAACTGTTAAAATTCTTCAGAAACGTCACCTTTGAAGTGTTTTCTTGTACTTTTAAGCCAATCAGATACCCTACGGGCTCGGAAAGTGCAACGAAACCATCAAATTTTAGCTAGAAACTGTATTTTTGTCGATTTTTATTGAATTTGAACTATATTTCAACGTTTTTTGATGGTTCTGAGCCACCAAACACACTTAAAGCATGCAGAATCGACTCAGAATAGGAAAAGGAGACGTTTAGGTCAATTTTATGCATTCTGGCGTTCGTAGATACAAGAAAACTGTTAAAATTCTTCAGAAACGTCACTTTTGAAGTGTTTTCTTGTACTTTTAAGCCAATCAGATACCCTACGGGCTCGGAAAGTGCAACGAAACCATCAAATTTTAGCTAGAAACTGTATTTTTCTCGATTTTTATTGAATTTGAACTATATTTCAACGTTTTTTGATGGTTCTGAGCCACCAAACACACTTAAAGCATGCAGAATCGACTCAGAATAGGAAAAGGAGACGTTTAGGTCAATTTTATGCATTCTGGCGTTCGTAGATACAAGAAAACTGTTAAAATTCTTCAGAAACGTCACTTTTGAAGTGTTTTCTTGTACTTTTAAGCCAATCAGATACCCTACGGGCTCGGAAAGTACAACGAAACCATCAAATTTTAGCTATAAACTGTATTTTTGTCGATTTTTATTGAATTTGAACTATATTTCAACGTTTTTTGATGGTTCTGAGCCACCAAACACACTTAAAGCATGCAGAATCGACTCAGAATAGGAAAAGGAGACGTTTAGGTCAATTTTATGCATTCTGGCGTTCGTAGATACAAGAAAACTGTTAAAATTCTTCAGAAACGTCACTTTTGAAGTGTTTTCTTGTACTTTTAAGCCAATCAGATACCCTACGGGCTCGGAAAGTGCAACGAAACCATCAAATTTTAGCTAGAAACTGTATTTTTGTCGATTTTTATTGAATTTGAACTATATTTCAACGTTTTTTGATGGTTCTGAGCCACCAAACACACTTAAAGCATGCAGAATCGACTCAGAATAGGAAAAGGAGACGTTTAGGTCAATTTTATGCATTCTGGCGTTCGTAGATACAAGAAAACTGTTAAAATTCTTCAGAAACGTCACTTTTGAAGTGTTTTCTTGTACTTTTAAGCCAATCAGATACCCTACGGGCTCGGAAAGTGCAACGAAACCATCAAATTTTAGCTAGAAACTGTATTTTTGTCGATTTTTATTGAATTTGAACTATATTTCAACGTTTTTTGATGGTTCTGAGCCACCAAACACACTTAAAGCATGCAGAATCGACTCAGAATAGGAAAAGGAGACGTTTAGGTCAATTTTATGCATTCTGGCGTTCGTAGATACAAGAAAACTGTTAAAATTCTTCAGAAACGTCACTTTTGAAGTGTTTTCTTGTACTTTTAAGCCAATCAGATACCCTGCGGGCTCGGAAAGTGCAACGAAACCATCAAATTTTAGCTAGAAACTGTATTTTTGTCGATTTTTATTGAATTTGAACTATATTTCAACGTTTTTTGATGGTTCTGAGCCACCAAACACACTTAAAGCATGCAGAATCGACTCAGAATAGGAAAAGGAGACGTTTAGGTCAATTTTATGCATTCTGGCGTTCGTAGATACAAGAAAACTGTTAAAATTCTTCAGAAACGTCACTTTTGAAGTGTTTTATTGTACTTTTAAGCCAATCAGATACCCAACGGGCTCGGAAAGTGCAACGAAACCATCAAATTTTAGCTAGAAACTGTATTTTTGTCGATTTTTATTGAATTTGAACTATATTTCAACGTTTTTTGATGGTTCTGAGCCACCAAACACACTTAAAGCATGCAGAATCGACTCAGAATAGGAAAAGGAGACGTTTAGGTCAATTTTATGCATTCTGGCGTTCGTAGATACAAGAAAACTGTTAAAATTCTTCAGAAACGTCACTTTTGAAGTGTTTTCTTGTACTTTTAAGCCAATCAGATACCCTACGGGCTCGGAAAGTGCAACGAAACCATCAAATTTTAGCTAGAAACTGTATTTTTGTCGATTTTTATTGAATTTGAACTATATTTCAACGTTTTTTGATGGTTCTGAGCCACCAAACACACTTAAAGCATGCAGAATCGACTCAGAATAGGAAAAGGAGACGTTTAGGTCAATTTTATGCATTCTGGCGTTCGTAGATACAAGAAAACTGTTAAAATTCTTCAGAAACGTCACTTTTGAAGTGTTTTCTTGTACTTTTAAGCCAATCAGATACCCTACGGGCTCGGAAAGTGCAACGAAACCATCAAATTTTAGCTAGAAACTGTATTTTTGTCGATTTTTATTGAATTTGAACTATATTTCAACGTTTTTTGATGGTTCTGAGCCACCAAACACACTTAAAGCATGCAGAATCGACTCAGAATAGGAAAAGGAGACGTTTAGGTCAATTTTATGCATTCTGGCGTTCGTAGATACAAGAAAACTGTTAAAATTCTTCAGAAACGTCACTTTTGAAGTGTTTTCTTGTACTTTTAAGCCAATCAGATACCCTACGGGCTCGGAAAGTGCAACGAAACCATCAAATTTTAGCTAGAAACTGTATTTTTGTCGATTTTTATTGAATTTGAACTATATTTCAACGTTTTTTGATGGTTCTGAGCCACCAAACACACTTAAAGCATGCAGAATCGACTCAGAATAGGAAAAGGAGACGTTTAGGTCAATTTTATGCATTCTGGCGTTCGTAGATACAAGAAAACTGTTAAAATTCTTCAGAAACGTCACTTTTGAATTGTTTTCTTGTACTTTTAAGCCAATCAGATACCCTACGGGCTCGGAAAATGCAACGAAACCATCAAATTTTAGCTAGAAACTGTATTTTTGTCGATTTTTATTGAATTTGAACTATATTTCAACGTTTTTTGATGGTTCTGAGCCACCAAACACACTTAAAGCATGCAGAATCGACTCAGAATAGGAAAAGGAGACGTTTAGGTCAATTTTATGCATTCTGGATTTCGTAGATACAAGAAAACTGTTAAAATTCTTCAGAAACGTCACTTTTGAAGTGTTTTCTTGTACTTTTAAGCCAATCAGATACCCTACGGGCTCGGAAAGTGCAACGAAACCATCAAATTTTAGCTAGAAACTGTATTTTTGTCGATTTTTATTGAATTTGAACTATATTTCAACGTTTTTTGATGGTTCTGAGCCACCAAACACACTTAAAGCATGCAGAATCGACTCAGAATAGGAAAAGGAGACGTTTAGGTAAATTTTATGCATTCTGGCGTTCGTAGATACAAGAAAACTGTTAAAATTCTTCAGAAACGTCACTTTTGAAGTGTTTTCTTGTACTTTTAAGCCAATCAGATACCCTACGGGCTCGGAAAGTGCAACGAAACCATCAAATTTTAGCTAGAAACTGTATTTTTGTCGATTTTTATTGAATTTGAACTATATTTCAACGTTTTTTGAAGGTTCTGAGCCACCAAACACACTTAAAGCATGCAGAATCGACTCAGAATAGGAAAAGGAGACGTTTAGGTCAATTTTATGCATTCTGGCGTTCGTAGATACAAGAAAACTGTTAAAATTCTTCAGAAACGTCACTTTTGAAGTGTTTTCTTGTACTTTTAAGCCAATCAGATACCCTACGGGCTCGGAAAGTGCAACGAAACCATCAAATTTTAGCTAGAAACTGTATTTTTGTCGATTTTTATTGAATTTGAACTATATTTCAAAGTTTTTTGATGGTTCTGAGCCACCAAACACACTTAAAGCATGCAGAATCGACTCAGAATAGGAAAAGGAGACGTTTAGGTAAATTTTATGCATTCTGGCGTTCGTAGATACAAGAAAACTGTTAAAATTCTTCAGAAACGTCACTTTTGAAGTGTTTTCTTGTACTTTTAAGCCAATCAGATACCCTACGGGCTCGGAAAGTGCAACGAAACCATCAAATTTTAGCTAGAAACTGTATTTTTGTCGATTTTTATTGAATTTGAACTATATTTCAACGTTTTTTGATGGTTCTGAGCCACCAAACACACTTAAAGCATGCAGAATCGACTCAGAATAGGAAAAGGAGACGTTTAGATCAATTTTATGCATTCTGGCGTTCGTAGATACAAGAAAACTGTTAAAATTCTTCAGAAACGTCACTTTTGAAGTGTTTTCTTGTACTTTTAAGCCAATCAGATACCCTACGGGCTCGGAAAGTGCAACGAAACCATCAAATTTTAGCTAGAAACTGTATTTTTGTCGATTTTTATTGAATTTGAACTATATTTCAACGTTTTTTGATGGTTCTGAGCCACCAAACACACTTAAAGCATGCAGAATCGACTCAGAATAGGAAAAGGAGACGTTTAGGTCAATTTTATGCATTCTGGCGTTCGTAGATACAAGAAAACTGTTAAAATTCTTCAGAAACGTCACTTTTGAAGTGTTTTCTTGTACTTTTAAGCCAATCAGATACCCTACGGGCTCGGAAAGTGCAACGAAACCATCAAATTTTAGCTAGAAACTGTATTTTTGTCGATTTTTATTGAATTTGAACTATATTTCAACGTTTTTTGATGGTTCTGAGCCACCAAACACACTTAAAGCATGCAGAATCGACTCAGAATAGGAAAAGGAGACGTTTAGGTCAATTTTATGCATTCTGGCGTTCGTAGATACAAGAGAACTGTTAAAATTCTTCAGAAACGTCACTTTTGAAGTGTTTTCTTGTACTTTTAAGCCAATCAGATACCCTACGGGCTCGGAATGTGCAACGAAACCATCAAATTTTAGCTAGAAACTGTATTTTTGTCGATTTTTATTGAATTTGAACTATATTTCAACGTTTTTTGATGGTTCTGAGCCACCAAACACACTTAAAGCATGCAGAATCGACTCAGAATAGGAAAAGGAGACGTTTAGATCAATTTTATGCATTCTGGCGTTCGTAGATACAAGAAAACTGTTAAAATTCTTCAGAAACGTCACTTTTGAAGTGTTTTCTTGTACTTTTAAGCCAATCAGATACCCTACGGGCTCGGAAAGTGCAACGAAACCATCAAATTTTAGCTAGAAACTGTATTTTTGTCGATTTTTATTGAATTTGAACTATATTTCAACGTTTTTTGATGGTTCTGAGCCACCAAACACACTTAAAGCATGCAGAATCGACTCAGAATAGGAAAAGGAGACGTTTAGGTCAATTTTATGCCTTCTGGCGTTCGTAGATACAAGAAAACTGTTAAAATTCTTCAGTAAACGTCACTTTTGAAGTGTTTTCTTGTACTTTTAGGCCAATCAGATACCCTGAGGGCTCGGAAAGTGCAACGAAACCATCAAATTTTAGCTAGAAACTGTATTTTTGTCGATTTTTATTGAATTTGAACTATATTTCAACGTTTTTTGATGGTTCTGAGCCACCAAACACACTTAAAGCATGCAGAATCGACTCAGAATAGGAAAAGGAGACGTTTAGGTCAATTTTATGCATTCTGGCGTTCGTAGATACAAGAAAACTGTTAAAATTCTTCAGAAACGTCACTTTTGAAGTGTTTTCTTGTACTTTTAAGCCAATCAAATACCCAACGGGCTCGGAAAGTGCAACGAAACCATCAAATTTTAGCTAGAAACTGTATTTTTGTCGATTTTTATTGAATTTGAACTATATTTCAACGTTTTTTGATGGTTCTGAGCCACCAAACACACTTAAAGCATGCAGAATCGACTCAGAATAGGAAAAGGAGACGTTTAGGTCAATTTTATGCATTCTGGCGTTCGTAGATACAAGAAAACTGTTAAAATTCTTCAGAAACGTCACTTTTGAAGTGTTTTCTTGTACTTTTAAGCCAATCAGAAACCCTACGGGCTCGGAAAGTGCAACGAAACCATCAAATTTTAGCTAGAAACTGTATTTTTGTCGATTTTTATTGAATTTGAACTATATTTCAACGTTTTTTGATGGTTCTGAGCCACCAAACACACTTAAAGCATGCAGAATCGACTCAGAATAGGAAAAGGAGACGTTTAGGTCAATTTTATGCATTCTGGCATTCGTAGATACAAGAAAACTGTTAAAATTCTTCAGAAACGTCACTTTTGAAGTGTTTTCTTGTACTTTTAAGCCAATCAGATACCCTACGGGCTCGGAAAGTGCAACGAAACCATCAAATTTTAGCTAGAAACTGTATTTTTGTCGATTTTTATTGAATTTGAACTATATTTCAACGTTTTTTGATGGTTCTGAGCCACCAAACACACTTAAAGCATGCAGAATCGACTCAGAATAGGAAAAGGAGACGTTTAGGTCAATTTTATGCATTCTGGCGTTCGTAGATACAAGAAAACTGTTAAAATTCTTCAGAAACGTCACTTTTGAAGTGTTTTCTTGTACTTTTAAGCCAATCAGATACCCTACGGGCTCGGAAAGTGCAACGAAACCATCAAATTTTAGCTAGAAACTGTATTTTTGTCGATTTTTATTGAATTTGAACTATATTTCAACGTTTTTTGATGGTTCTGAGCCACCAAACACACTTAAAGCATGCAGAATCGACTCAGAATAGGAAAAGGAGACGTTTAGGTCAATTTTATGCATTCTGGCGTTCGTAGATACAAGAAAACTGTTAAAATTCTTCAGAAACGTCACTTTTGAAGTGTTTTCTTGTACTTTTAAGCCAATCAGATACCCTACGGGCTCGGAAAGTACAACGAAACCATCAAATTTTAGCTATAAACTGTATTTTTGTCGATTTTTATTGAATTTGAACTATATTTCAAAGTTTTTTGATGGTTCTGAGCCACCAAACACACTTAAAGCATGCAGAATCGACTCAGAATAGGAAAAGGAGACGTTTAGGTCAATTTTATGCATTCTGGCGTTCGTAGATACAAGAAAACTGTTAAAATTCTTCAGAAACGTCACTTTTGAAGTGTTTTCTTGTACTTTTAAGCCAATCAGATACCCTACGGGCTCGGAAAGTGCAACGAAACCATCAAATTTTAGCTAGAAACTGTATTTTTGTCGATTTTTATTGAATTTGAACTATATTTCAACGTTTTTTGATGGTTCTGAGCCACCAAACACACTTAAAGCATGCAGAATCGACTCAGAATAGGAAAAGGAGACGTTTAGGTCAATTTTATGCATTCTGGCGTTCGTAGATACAAGAAAACTGTTAAAATTCTTCAGAAACGTCACTTTTGAAGTGTTTTCTTGTACTTTTAAGCCAATCAGATACCCTACGGGCTCGGAAAGTGCAACGAAACCATCAAATTTTAGCTAGAAACTGTATTTTTGTCGATTTTTATTGAATTTGAACTATATTTCAACGTTTTTTGATGGTTCTGAACCACCAAACACACTTAAAGCATGCAGAATCGACTCAGAATAGGAAAAGGAGACGTTTAGGTCAATTTTATGCATTCTGGCGTTCGTAGATACAAGAAAACTGTTAAAATTCTTCAGAAACGTCACTTTTGAAGTGTTTTCTTGTACTTTTAAGCCAATCAGATACCCTGCGGGCTCGGAAAGTGCAACGAAACCATCAAATTTTAGCTAGAAACTGTATTTTTGTCGATTTTTATTGAATTTGAACTATATTTCAACGTTTTTTGATGGTTCTGAGCCACCAAACACACTTAAAGCATGCAGAATCGACTCAGAATAGGAAAAGGAGACGTTTAGGTCAATTTTATGCATTCTGGCGTTCGTAGATACAAGAAAACTGTTAAAATTCTTCAGAAACGTCACTTTTGAAGTGTTTTCTTGTACTTTTAAGCCAATCAGATACCCTACGGGCTCGGAAAGTGCAACGAAACCATCAAATTTTAGCTAGAAACTGTATTTTTGTCGATTTTTATTGAATTTGAACTATATTTCAACGTTTTTTGATGGTTCTGAGCCACCAAACACACTTAAAGAATGCAGAATCGACTCAGAATAGGAAAAGGAGACGTTTAGGTCAATTTTATGCATTCTGGCGTTCGTAGATACAAGAAAACTGTTAAAATTCTTCAGAAACGTCACTTTTGAAGTGTTTTCTTGTACTTTTAAGCCAATCAGATACCCTACGGGCTCGGAAAGTGCAACGAAACCATCAAATTTTAGCTAGAAACTGTATTTTTGTCGATTTTTATTGAATTTGAACTATATTTCAACGTTTTTTGATGGTTCTGAGCCACCAAACACACTTAAAGCATGCAGAATCGACTCAGAATAGGAAAAGGAGACGTTTAGGTCAATTTTATGCATTCTGGCGTTCGTAGATACAAGAAAACTGTTAAAATTCTTCAGAAACGTCACTTTTGAAGTGTTTTCTTGTACTTTTAAGCCAATCAGATACCCTACGGGCTCGGAAAGTGCAACGAAACCATCAAATTTTAGCTAGAAACTGTATTTTTGTCGATTTTTGTTGAATTTGAACTATATTTCAACGTTTTTTGATGGTTCTGAGCCACCAAACACACTTAAAGCATGCAGAATCGACTCAGAATAGGAAAAGGAGACGTTTAGGTCAATTTTATGCATTCTGGCGTTCGTAGATACAAGAAAACTGTTAAAATTCTTCAGAAACGTCACTTTTGAAGTGTTTTCTTGTACTTTTAAGCCAATCAGATACCCTACGGGCTCGGAAAGTGCAACGAAACCATCAAATTTTAGCTAGAAACTGTATTTTTGTCGATTTTTATTGAATTTGAACTATATTTCAACGTTTTTTGATGGTTCTGAGCCACCAAACACAGTTAAAGCATGCAGAATCGACTCAGAATAGGAAAAGGAGACGTTTAGGTCAATTTTATGCATTCTGGCGTTCGTAGATACAAGAAAACTGTTAAAATTCTTCAGAAACGTCACTTTTGAAGTGTTTTCTTGTACTTTTAAGCCAATCAGATACCCTACGGGCTCGGAAAGTGCAACGAAACCATCAAATTTTAGCTAGAAACTGTATTTTTGTCGATTTTTATTGAATTTGAACTATATTTCAACGTTTTTTGATGGTTCTGAGCCACCAAACACACTTAAAGCATGCAGAATCGACTCAGAATAGGAAAAGGAGACGTTTAGGTCAATTTTATGCATTCTGGCGTTCGTAGATACAAGAAAACTGTTAAAATTCTTCAGAAACGTCACTTTTGAAGTGTTTTCTTGTACTTTTAAGCCAATCAGATACCCTACGGGCTCGGAAAGTGCAACGAAACCATCAAATTTTAGCTAGAAACTGTATTTTTGTCGATTTTTATTGAATTTGAACTATATTTCAACGTTTTTTGATGGTTCTGAGCCACCAAACACACTTAAAGCATGCAGAATCGACTCAGAATAGGAAAAGGAGACGTTTAAGTCAATTTTATGCATTCTGGCGTTCGTAGATACAAGAAAACTGTTAAAATTCTTCAGAAACGTCACTTTTGAAGTGTTTTCTTGTACTTTTAAGCCAATCAGATACCCTACGGGCTCGGAAAGTGCAACGAAACCATCAAATTTTAGCTAGAAACTGTATTTTTGTCGATTTTTATTGAATTTGAACTATATTTCAACGTTTTTTGATGGTTCTGAGCCACCAAACACACTTAAAGCATGCAGAATCGACTCAGAATAGGAAAAGGAGACGTTTAGGTCAATTTTATGCATTCTGGCGTTCGTAGATACAAGAAAACTGTTAAAATTCTTCAGAAACGTCACTTTTGAAGTGTTTTCTTGTACTTTTAAGCCAATCAGATACCCTACGGGCTCGGAAAGTGCAACGAAACCATCAAATTTTAGCTAGAAACTGTATTTTTGTCGATTTTTATTGAATTTGAACTATATTTCAACGTTTTTTGATGGTTCTGAGCCACCAAACACACTTAAAGCATGCAGAATCGACTCAGAATAGGAAAAGGAGACGTTTAGGTCAATTTTATGCATTCTGGCGTTCGTAGATACAAGAAAACTGTTAAAATTCTTCAGAAACGTCACTTTTGAAGTGTTTTCTTGTACTTTTAAGCCAATCAGATACCCTACGGGCTCGGAAAGTGCAACGAAACCATCAAATTTTAGCTAGAAACTGTATTTTTGTCGATTTTTATTGAATTTGAAGTATATTTCAACGTTTTTTGATGGTTCTGAGCCACCAAACACACTTAAAGCATGCAGAATCGACTCAGAATAGGAAAAGGAGACGTTTAGGTCAATTTTATGCATTCTGGCGTTCGTAGATACAAGAAAACTGTTAAAATTCTTCAGAAACGTCACTTTTGAAGTGTTTTCTTGTACTTTTAAGCCAATCAGATACCCTACGGGCTCGGAAAGTGCAACGAAACCATCAAATTTTAGCTAGAAACTGTATTTTTGTCGATTTTTATTGAATTTGAACTATATTTCAACGTTTTTTGATGGTTCTGAGCCACCAAACACACTTAAAGCATGCAGAATCGACTCAGAATAGGAAAAGGAGACGTTTAGGTCAATTTTATGCATTCTGGCGTTCGTAGATACAAGAAAACTGTTAAAATTCTTCAGAAACGTCACTTTTGAAGTGTTTTCTTGTACTTTTAAGCCAATCAGATACCCTACGGGCTCGGAAAGTGCAACGAAACCATCAAATTTTAGCTAGAAGCTGTATTTTTGTCGATTTTTATTGAATTTGAACTATATTTCAACGTTTTTTGATGGTTCTGAGCCACCAAACACACTTAAAGCATGCAGAATCGACTCAGAATAGGAAAAGGAGACGTTTAGGTCAATTTTATGCATTCTGGCGTTCGTAGATACAAGAAAACTGTTAAAATTCTTCAGAAACGTCACTTTTGAAGTGTTTTCTTGTACTTTTAAGCCAATCAGATACCCTACGGGCTCGGAAAGTGCAACGAAACCATCAAATTTTAGCTAGAAACTGTATTTTTGTCGATTTTTATTGAATTTGAACTATATTTCAACGTTTTTTGATGGTTCTGAGCCACCAAACACACTTAAAGCATGCAGAATCGACTCAGAATAGGAAAAGGAGACGTTTAGGTCAATTTTATGCATTCTGGCGTTCGTAGATACAAGAAAACTGTTAAAATTCTTCAGAAACGTCACTTTTGAAGTGTTTTCTTGTACTTTTAAGCCAATCAGATACCCTACGGGCTCGGAAAGTGCAACGAAACCATCAAATTTTAGCTAGAAACTGTATTTTTGTCGATTTTTATTGAATTTGAACTATATTTCAACGTTTTTTGATGGTTCTGAGCCACCAAACACACTTAAAGCATGCAGAATCGACTCAGAATAGGAAAAGGAGACGTTTAGGTCAATTTTATGCATTCTGGCGTTCGTAGATACAAGAAAACTGTTAAAATTCTTCAGAAACGTCACTTTTGAAGTGTTTTCTTGTACTTTTAAGCCAATCAGATACCCTACGGGCTCGAAAAGTGCAACGAAACCATCAAATTTTAGCTAGAAACTGTATTTTTGTCGATTTTTATTGAATTTGAAGTATATTTCAACGTTTTTTGATGGTTCTGAGCCACCAAACACACTTAAAGCATGCAGAATCGACTCAGAATAGGAAAAGGAGACGTTTAGGTCAATTTTATGCATTCTGGCGTTCGTAGATACAAGAAAACTGTTAAAATTCTTCAGAAACGTCACTTTTGAAGTGTTTTCTTGTACTTTTAAGCCAATCAGATACCCAACGGGCTCGGAAAGTGCAACGAAACCATCAAATTTTAGCTAGAAACTGTATTTTTGTCGATTTTTATTGAATTTGAACTATATTTCAACGTTTTTTGATGGTTCTGAGCCACCAAACACACTTAAAGCATGCAGAATCGACTCAGAATAGGAAAAGGAGACGTTTAGGTCAATTTTATGCATTCTGGCGTTCGTAGATACAAGAAAACTGTTAAAATTCTTCAGAAACGTCACTTTTGAAGTGTTTTCTTGTACTTTTAAGCCAATCAGATACCCAACGGGCTCGGAAAGTGCAACGAAACCATCAAATTTTAGCTAGAAACTGTATTTTTGTCGATTTTTATTGAATTTGAACTATATTTCAACGTTTTTTGATGGTTCTGAGCCACCAAACACACTTAAAGCATGCAGAATCGACTCAGAATAGGAAAAGGAGACGTTTAGGTCAATTTTATGCATTCTGGCGTTCGTAGATACAAGAAAACTGTTAAAATTCTTCAGAAACGTCACTTTTGAAGTGTTTTCTTGTACTTTTAAGCCAATCAGATACCCTACGGGCTCGGAAAGTGCAACGAAACCATCAAATTTTAGCTAGAAACTGTATTTTTGTCGATTTTTATTGAATTTGAACTATATTTCAACGTTTTTTGATGGTTCTGAGCCACCAAACACACTTAAAGCATGCAGAATCGACTCAGAATAGGAAAAGGAGACGTTTAGGTCAATTTTATGCATTCTGGCGTTCGTAGATACAAGAAAACTGTTAAAATTCTTCAGAAACGTCACTTTTGAAGTGTTTTCTTGTACTTTTAAGCCAATCAGATACCCTACGGGCTCGGAAAGTGCAACGAAACCATCAAATTTTAGCTAGAAACTGTATTTTTGTCGATTTTTATTGAATTTGAACTATATTTCAACGTTTTTTGATGGTTCTGAGCCACAAACACACTTAAAGCATGCAGAATCGACTCAGAATAGGAAAAGGAGACGTTTAGGTCAATTTTATGCATTCTGGCGTTCGTAGATACAAGGAAACTGTTAAAATTCTTCAGAAACATCACTTTTGAAGTGTTTTCTTGTGCTTTTAAGCCAATCAGATACCCTACGGGCTCGGAAGGTGCAACGAAACCATCAAATTTTAGCTAGAAACTGTATTTTTGTCGATTTTTATTGAATTTGAACTATATTTCAACGTTTTTTGATGGTTCTGAGCCACCAAACACACTTAAAGCATGCAGAATCGACTCAGAATAGGAAAAGGAGACGTTTAGGTCAATTTTATGCATTCTGGCGTTCGTAGATACAAGAAAACTGTTAAAATTCTTCAGAAACGTCACTTTTGAAGTGTTTTCTTGTACTTTTAAGCCAATCAGATACCCTACGGGCTCGGAAAGTGCAACGAAACCATCAAATTTTAGCTAGAAACTGTATTTTTGTCGATTTTTATTGAATTTGAACTATATTTCAACGTTTTTTGATGGTTCTGAGCCACCAAACACACTTAAAGCATGCAGAATCGACTCAGAATAGGAAAAGGAGACGTTTAGGTCAATTTTATGCATTCTGGCGTTCGTAATTACAAGAAAACTGTTAAAATTCTTCAGAAACGTCACTTTTGAAGTGTTTTCTTGTACTTTTAAGCCAATCAGATACCCTACGGGCTCGGAAAGTGCAACGAAACCAACAAATTTTAGCTAGAAACTGTATTTTTGTCGATTTTTATTGAATTTGAACTATATTTCAACGTTTTTTGATGGTTCTGAGCCACCAAACACACTTAAAGCATGCAGAATCGACTCAGAATAGGAAAAGGAGACGTTTAGGTCAATTTTATGCATTCTGGCGTTCGTAGATACAAGAAAACTGTTAAAATTCTTCAGAAACGTCACTTTTGAAGTGTTTTCTTGTACTTTTAAGCCAATCAGATACCCAACGGGCTCGGAAAGTGCAACGAAACCATCAAATTTTAGCTAGAAACTGTATTTTTGTCGATTTTTATTGAATTTGAACTATATTTCAACGTTTTTTGATGGTTCTGAGCCACCAAACACACTTAAAGCATGCAGAATCGACTCAGAATAGGAAAAGGAGACGTTTAGGTCAATTTTATGCATTCTGGCGTTCGTAGATACAAGAAAACTGTTAAAATTCTTCAGAAACGTCACTTTTGAAGTGTTTTCTTGTACTTTTAAGCCAATCAGAGACCCTACGGGCTCGGAAAGTGCAACGAAACCATCAAATTTTAGCTAGAAACTGTATTTTTGTCGATTTTTATTGAATTTGAACTATATTTCAACGTTTTTTGATGGTTCTGAGCCACCAAACACACTTAAAGCATGCAGAATCGACTCAGAATAGGAAAAGGAGAGGTTTAGGTCAATTTTATGCATTCTGGCGTTCGTAGATACAAGAAAACTGTTAAAATTCTTCAGAAACGTCACTTTTGAAGTGTTTTCTTGTACTTTTAAGCCAATCAGATACCCTACGGGCTCGGAAAGTGCAACGAAACCATCAAATTTTAGCTAGAAACTGTATTTTTGTCGATTTTTATTGAATTTGAACTATATTTCAACGTTTTTTGATGGTTCTGAGCCACCAAACACACTTAAAGCATGCAGAATCGACTCAGAATAGGAAAAGGAGACGTTTAGGTCAATTTTATGCATTCTGGCGTTCGTAGATACAAGAAAACTGTTAAAATTCTTCAGAAACGTCACTTTTGAAGTGTTTTCTTGTACTTTTAAGCCAATCAGATACCCTACGGGCTCGGAAAGTGCAACGAAACCATCAAATTTTAGCTAGAAACTGTATTTTTGTCGATTTTTATTGAATTTGAACTATATTTCAACGTTTTTTGATGGTTCTGAGCCACCAAACACACTTAAAGCATGCAGAATCGACTCAGAATAGGAAAAGGAGACGTTTAGGTCAATTTTATGCATTCTGGCGTTCGTAGATACAAGAAAACTGTTAAAATTCTTCAGAAGCGTCACTTTTGAAGTGTTTTCTTGTACTTTTAAGCCAATCAGATACCCTACGGGCTCGGAAAGTGCAACGAAACCATAAAATTTTAGCTAGAAACTGTATTTTTGTCGATTTTTATTGAATTTGAACTATATTTCAACGTTTTTTGATGGTTCTGAGCCACCAAACACACTTAAAGCATGCAGAATCGACTCAGAATAGGAAAAGGAGACGTTTAGGTCAATTTTATGCATTCTGGCGTTCGTAGATACAAGAAAACTGTTAAAATTCTTCAGAAACGTCACTTTTGAAGTGTTTTCTTGTACTTTTAAGCCAATCAGATACCCTGCGGGCTCGGAAAGTGCAACGAAACCATCAAATTTTAGCTAGAAACTGAATTTTTGTCGATTTTTATTGAATTTGAACTATATTTCAACGTTTTTTGATGGTTCTGAGCCACCAAACACACTTAAAGCATGCAGAATCGACTCAGAATAGGAAAAGGAGACGTTTAGGTCAATTTTATGCATTCTGGCGTTCGTAGATACAAGAAAACTGTTAAAATTCAATCAATCAATCAATCAATCAATTTATTGTGCTTAAATGTACACACATTTTACACTCGTCAAAATACAGAGATAACATAAATGTCATTTACAATGTTTGATAGTAATAAATCAAGAAAAGTTGTACAGAAGAAAGAAAACATTTAGAACATGATACACATTATTGCATGGATACATTGATGTCGTTCAGAAACTGATCATAGTTATAGTAGGCTTTGTTAATCAGAAAGTTTTTTACGACCTTCTTAAAATTAACTGTATCTAACTTTCTAATCGACTCAGGAAGTTTGTTGAAAAATTTGATACCCAAGTATTGAGTACTGTTCTGTGACGACTTTAAACGTATGTGCCTCAGACATAAGTTTTCCTTATGTCGTGTGTCGTATTCATGGTTGTCTTTGTGTTTGGAGTATGTGTTTATATTTAGTCTCAGATTGATCAAGCTGTTAAAAATGAATATGCAGGGCACCGTAAGAATTCTTAATTTTTGAAACATACGCTTACAATCATCTCTGTAGCCAAGACTTCCCACTATTCGGACTGCCCGTCTCTGTAATCTAAATATGTTCGTCATCATGCTTGAGTGACCCCATGCTAAGATACCATAACTTATATTACTATGGCATAATGCAAAATAAGCTACTTTTAATGTCTCTATCGGAAGCTTTCTACTTAGATTTCTCAACGCAAATATTCCTGTAGAAATTTTCTTAGCTAGGTTCTCACCGTGTGTATGAAACCTCATTTTTGCGTCTAGTGTTATCCCTAAAAAGTTTGTCTCTTTAACTATGTCTGTAGGTAGTGGGCCGGTGTTTTTTAGAGTGAATGCGACTTTAACCGTTTTATTTTTGTTTAGGGTTAGTTTGTTTGTTGTAAACCAATGAGTTGCCTTCAATTCTATTTCCTCATTGCGATTTAGGGCCTCTGCGAATGTAGCTTCATTAGTTAATAAGTTCGTGTCATCCGCAAATAGTACAGTTTTTGTGTTTAGAAAGAAGGGAAAATCGTTGATATAAATGAGAAATAATAATGGGCCCAGGACTGACCCTTGGGGCACTCCTAGTACCACTGGTAGCTTTTCCGATTCCCTGTTATTATGTCTTACTGACTGAAGCCTATTTACCAAGTAGGATGTTATCATGCTGCAAGCGAGAGGATGTAAATTGTAGCAGTATAACTTTCTTATTAGTTCTGAGTGGGAGACGCAATCGAAGGCTTTTGACAAGTCTAAAAAGCAACCGATGCTATATCTGCCGCGCTCTAGGCAATCTCCGATAAAACTTGTGAGATCAAGAATGGCTTTGGTTGTATCTCGACCTTTTCGGAAGCCGTACTGACTATTGGAGAGAACATTACCATCTTCAAGGAAGTTACTCAATTGGTCATAAAGTATCCTTTCTAGAATCTTAGAGAAGACTGGTAGAAGTGAGATCGGTCTATAGTTAGTAGGGTCGTTTCTATTACCTTTTTTATGGACTGGTATCACTGCAGCGATTTTGAGACAGTCTGGGAATGTTGTGGTCCTTATGCATTCATTTATTAATCTAGTTATTGGTGAAATGATGGTGTCTTTCATAGATTTAATAATATTGACGCTTATGTTATAACAATCTTTTGAATTGCTATTTTTTAGTTTGCTAATGGTGTCTCTAACAGCTACACTGGAGACTTCTGAGAAATTAAAATATTTAGAATTATTACAGTGCATGTTGCAGTTCTTAATAATTAAGTCAATGGGATCTTGAGTAGCTATAGGAAGTGTTTTTATTGAATTTGGCCCGATATTAGTAAAGAACTTGTTGAAATCGTCATTTGAAATTTCACAGTTTGCCTCACTACCTATCAATGAATTTTTATTTCGGTTGTTATTTATTACTTGCCAAATTGCTTTACTTTTATTATTCGATTTATCTATAAAACTCTTGGTGTAGTTTACTTTTTTTATTTTAATTGTTTCTTGATAAAGGTGTCGACATTTATTTCTAGCCTTTCTAGTCACGTCCGTTTGAACAATTTTATGAAACTCGTCAAGAAATGATAATTCTTCGCGTATTTTTCGCAATTCGTCATCAAACCACTTAATGTCCATTTTGCTATGGTTGGTTTGTTTCAGGATTTTTTCTGGGAAGGCAAGATTCATGTTGTCGATAATTTCCTTTATAAACAATGTAAACTTAGTATTGATATCAAGGGTTTTATCGTCAACAAAGTACCAGTCAGCTTTACTTATATTATTGTATAATTTACACTTGCCTAGTTTAGTAATCGGGCGGCACTTATAAGTAACATGTTTGCTCTTAGCGTCAGATACAGTTAATTTGAAGTCTATACCTAAATGATCAGACATTAGGCTATTGAACGGTTTTACACTATAGCTTAGAGTGTGAATGTTGGTAAAAATGTTATCAAGAGTATTATTGCCCCTGGTCGCGAATTTTACGATGGGATACAAGCCAAATTCAGTTAAGGTGTTACAAAGTTTTAGTTCTAGCATGCTATTAGTGTTGAAATGTATGTTAAAATCTCCACTTAGGATAACATTGTTTTTGACTACATCTATTGTATCCAGTACATCAACAATAATTTCACAAAACAGATTAAAATCACCAGATGGCGGCCGGTATATATTTATAACAATAAGTTTGCAAGAGTTGACTAGTGATGCTGAGATTTCACAATGATTTTCAATAGACATATTTTCCAGATTATGTAGAGTAGTATATTGTAAATTATGTGCTGCAAATAAGAGGGAACCTCCATAATTACTCAACTTACGGCAAAAACTGGATGCTACGTGCATATTTTCGATAGAAAGGTTGTCCACTTCCGCGTCGTTTAGCCAATGTTCGCAGATAGCCGCCAACGAGAAATTTCCCTGGTGTAACAGTAGTTCAAACTCTTGGAGTTTTGATCTAATTGATTGCGAATTAAGCACAAGGATTCTTAGCTCTTTAGTTGTTGTTGTCGGGGTGGGTGAAAAAACCTGTTAATTCGTGTTCCCTTAGGCCATATTTCCGATTTCATAACGGTTTCCAACTCATCAAAGTCCAAAGTTAGTTTGAAACTGGAATAGAGGTCCGGATACTTTGAATTCAATTTTTCGATATCAAATTCGTTAAGATAGGATTTCAGATGTTCTTGCATCTGTTCTTTAGTTGTTTTAGGAGATAATCTGTATACGTGAATATAAGCTTTTTTTGAGATAGCTTCCAGACGTGTAGTTCCAGGAAGAGATCCAATAACTGTTGATTTGAGTTGTCGTTTTTTGATTTTGGTATCAATAATAGGCTGATCCTTTTTTTCGTCAGAGGCTTGCTTAACCTTAGATTTATTCCAAGGAGTTGTCTTAGGTTTGTTATTGATGTTTGTTGTTATTAAGGTAGGTGGTTCCTTATCGTTGGTGTTTTTCTGAGCAATGGCGTTTGTTTCTCTTTTTTTTTCGTTGTTCGGTTTCTCGTTACCTTTAATGATGTTTTTGCTTGTGGTACCTGTAGAGGCTGCCATGGAAAGTTGATTATTTAGTAGCTGTATTTGCTGTCTTAGTTCATCAATAATAATGTCCTTTTGTTTTATTATGTACGTAAAGATTCTGAGGTCCATACCCGTGTTCGGCTGCTGTTGGAGACGATTAACTGCGTCCCAGAAGTCGGGGTCTGTCATTTCTGTAATGGTGTCTTCGTTTTCACAACAAGTAAAAGTTGTTCCATCGTCCGAGTATTTGGCAGAGTTCTTTGCACAGCTAGGATGAAATGGTTGCTGGCACTTTACGCATTTTACACTAGTCACTACTTTATTTTTGCACTTTTTACACAGCGCACTACTATCCGTGTCTGTGTTCTTTGTCGCCATCTTGATGAGCTCAGCAGAAAAAGAAAAATTCTTCAGAAACGTCACATTTGAAGTGTTTTCTTGTACTTTTAAGCCAATCAGATACCCTACGGGCTCGGAAAGTGCAACGAAACCATCAAATTTTAGCTAGAAACTGTATTTTTGTCGATTTTTATTGAATTTGAACTATATTTCAACGTTTTTTGATGGTTCTGAGCCACCAAACACACTTAAAGCATGCAGAATCGACTCAGAATAGGAAAAGGAGACGTTTAGGTCAATTTTATGCATTCTGGCGTTCGTAGATACAAGAAAACTGTTAAAATTCTTCAGAAACGTCACTTTTGAAGTGTTTTCTTGTACTTTTAAGCCAATCAGATACCCTACGGGCTCGGAAAGTGCAACGAAACCATCAAATTTTAGCTACAAACTGTATTTTTGTCGATTTTTATTGAATTTGAACTATATTTCAACGTTTTTTGATGGTTCTGAGCCACCAAACACACTTAAAGCATGCAGAATCGACTCAGAATAGGAAAAGGAGACGTTTAGGTCAATTTTATGCACTCTGGCGTTCGTAGATACAAGAAAACTGTTAAAATTCTTCAGAAACGTCACTTTTGAAGTGTTTTCTTGTACTTTTAAGCCAATCAGATACCCTACGGGCTCGGAAAGTGCAACGAAACCATCAAATTTTAGCTAGAAACTGTATTTTTGTCGATTTTTATTGAATTTGAACTATATTTCAACGTTTTTTGATGGTTCTGAGCCACCAAACACACTTAAAGCATGCAGAATCGACTCAGAATAGGAAAAGGAGACGTTTAGGTCAATTTTATGCATTCTGGCGTTCGTAGATACAAGAAAACTGTTAAAATTCTTCAGAAACGTCACTTTTGAAGTGTTTTCTTGTACTTTTAAGCCAATCAGATACCCTACGGGCTCGGAAAGTGCAACGAAACCATCAAATTTTAGCTAGAAACTGTATTTTTGTCGATTTTTATTGAATTTGAACTATATTTCAACGTTTTTTGATGGTTCTGAGCCACCAAACACACTTAAAGCATGCAGAATCGACTCAGAATAGGAAAAGGAGACGTTTAGGTCAATTTTATGCATTCTGGCGTTCGTAGATACAAGAAAACTGTTAAAATTCTTCAGAAACGTCACTTTTGAAGTGTTTTCTTGTACTTTTAAGCCAATCAGATACCCTACGGGCTCGGAAAGTGCAACGAAACCATCAAATTTTAGCTAGAAACTGTATTTTTGTCGATTTTTATTGAATTTGAACTATATTTCAACGTTTTTTGATGGTTCTGAGCCACCAAACACACTTAAAGCATGCAGAATCGACTCAGAATAGGAAAAGGAGACGTTTAGGTCAATTTTATGCATTCTGGCGTTCGTAGATACAAGAAAACTGTTAAAATTCTTCAGAAACGTCACTTTTGAAGTGTTTTCTTGTACTTTTAAGCCAATCAGATACCCTACGGGCTCGGAAAGTGCAACGAAACCATCAAATTTTAGCTAGAAACTGTATTTTTGAAGATTTTTATTGAATTTGAACTATATTTCAACGTTTTTTGATGGTTCTGAGCCACCAAACACACTTAAAGCATGCAGAATCGACTCAGAATAGGAAAAGGAGACGTTTAGGTCAATTTTATGCATTCTGGCGTTCGTAGATACAAGAAAACTGTTAAAATTCTTCAGAAACGTCACTTTTGAAGTGTTTTCTTGTACTTTTAAGCCAATCAGATACCCTACGGGCTCGGAAAGTGCAACGAAACCATCAAATTTTAGCTAGAAACTGTATTTTTGTCGATTTTTATTGAATTTGAACTATATTTCAACGTTTTTTGATGGTTCTGACCCACCAAACACACTTAAAGCATGCAGAATCGACTCAGAATAGGAAAAGGAGACGTTTAGGTCAATTTTATGCATTCTGGCGTTCGTAGATACAAGAAAACTGTTAAAATTCTTCAGAAACGTCACTTTTGAAGTGTTTTCTTGTACTTTTAAGCCAATCAGATACCCTACGGGCTCGGAAAGTGCAACGAAACCATCAAATTTTAGCTAGAAGCTGTATTTTTGTCGATTTTTATTGAATTTGAACTATATTTCAACGTTTTTTGATGGTTCTGAGCCACCAAACACACTTAAAGCATGCAGAATCGACTCAGAATAGGAAAAGGAGACGTTTAGGTCAATTTTATGCATTCTGGCGTTCGTAGATACAAGAAAACTGTTAAAATTCTTCAGAAACGTCACTTTTGAAGTGTTTTCTTGTACTTTTAAGCCAATCAGATACCCTACGGGCTCGGAAAGTGCAACGAAACCATCAAATTTTAGCTAGAAACTGTATTTTTGTCGATTTTTATTGAATTTGAACTATATTTCAACGTTTTTTGATGGTTCTGAGCCACCAAACACACTTAAAGCATGCAGAATCGACTCAGAATAGGAAAAGGAGACGTTTAGGTCAATTTTATGCATTCTGGCGTTCGTAGATACAAGAAAACTGTTAAAATTCTTCAGAAACGTCACTTTTGAAGTGTTTTCTTGTACTTTTAAGCCAATCAGATACCCTACGGGCTCGGAAAGTGCAACGAAACCATCAAATTTTAGCTAGAAACTGTATTTTTGTCGATTTTTATTGAATTTGAACTATATTTCAACGTTTTTTGATGGTTCTGAGCCACCAAACACACTTAAAGCATGCAGAATCGACTCAGAATAGGAAAAGGAGACGTTTAGGTCAATTTTATGCATTCTGGCGTTCGTAGATACAAGAAAACTGTTAAAATTCTTCAGAAACGTCACTTTTGAAGTGTTTTCTTGTACTTTTAAGCCAATCAGATACCCTACGGGCTCGGAAAGTGCAACGAAACCATCAAATTTTAGCTAGAAACTGTATTTTTGTCGATTTTTATTGAATTTGAAGTATATTTCAACGTTTTTTGATGGTTCTGAGCCACCAAACACACTTAAAGCATGCAGAATCGACTCAGAATAGGAAAAGGAGACGTTTAGGTCAATTTTATGCATTCTGGCGTTCGTAGATACAAGAAAACTGTTAAAATTCTTCAGAAACGTCACTTTTGAAGTGTTTTCTTGTACTTTTAAGCCAATCAGATACCCTACGGGCTCGGAAAGTGCAACGAAACCATCAAATTTTAGCTACAAACTGTATTTTTGTCGATTTTTATTGAATTTGAACTATATTTCAACGTTTTTTGATGGTTCTGAGCCACCAAACACACTTAAAGCATGCAGAATCGACTCAGAATAGGAAAAGGAGACGTTTAGGTCAATTTTATGCACTCTGGCGTTCGTAGATACAAGAAAACTGTTAAAATTCTTCAGAAACGTCACTTTTGAAGTGTTTTCTTGTACTTTTAAGCCAATCAGATACCCTACGGGCTCGGAAAGTGCAACGAAACCATCAAATTTTAGCTAGAAACTGTATTTTTGTCGATTTTTATTGAATTTGAACTATATTTCAACGTTTTTTGATGGTTCTGAGCCACCAAACACACTTAAAGCATGCAGAATCGACTCAGAATAGGCAAAGGAGACGTTTAGGTCAATTTTATGCATTCTGGCGTTCGTAGATACAAGAAAACTGTTAAAATTCTTCAGAAACGTCACTTTTGAAGTGTTTTCTTGTACTTTTAAGCCAATCAGATACCCTACGGGCTCGGAAAGTGCAACGAAACCATCAAATTTTAGCTAGAAACTGTATTTTTGTCGATTTTTATTGAATTTGAACTATATTTCAACGTTTTTTGATGGTTCTGAGCCACCAAACACACTTAAAGCATGCAGAATCGACTCAGAATAGGAAAAGGAGACGTTTAGGTCAATTTTATGCATTCTGGCGTTCGTAGATACAAGAAAACTGTTAAAATTCTTCAGAAACGTCACTTTTGAAGTGTTTTCTTGTACTTTTAAGCCAATCAGATACCCTACGGGCTCGGAAAGTGCAACGAAACCATCAAATTTTAGCTAGAAACTGTATTTTTGTCGATTTTTATTGAATTTGAACTATATTTCAACGTTTTTTGATGGTTCTGAGCCACCAAACACACTTAAAGCATGCAGAATCGACTCAGAATAGGAAAAGGAGACGTTTAGGTCAATTTTATGCATTCTGGCGTTCGTAGATACAAGAAAACTGTTAAAATTCTTCAGAAACGTCACTTTTGAAGTGTTTTCTTGTACTTTTAAGCCAATCAGATACCCTACGGGCTCGGAAAGTGCAACGAAACCATCAAATTTTAGCTAGAAACTGTATTTTTGAAGATTTTTATTGAATTTGAACTATATTTCAACGTTTTTTGATGGTTCTGAGCCACCAAACACACTTAAAGCATGCAGAATCGACTCAGAATAGGAAAAGGAGACGTTTAGGTCAATTTTATGCATTCTGGCGTTCGTAGATACAAGAAAACTGTTAAAATTCTTCAGAAACGTCACTTTTGAAGTGTTTTCTTGTACTTTTAAGCCAATCAGATACCCTACGGGCTCGGAAAGTGCAACGAAACCATCAAATTTTAGCTAGAAACTGTATTTTTGTCGATTTTTATTGAATTTGAACTATATTTCAACGTTTTTTGATGGTTCTGACCCACCAAACACACTTAAAGCATGCAGAATCGACTCAGAATAGGAAAAGGAGACGTTTAGGTCAATTTTATGCATTCTGGCGTTCGTAGATACAAGAAAACTGTTAAAATTCTTCAGAAACGTCACTTTTGAAGTGTTTTCTTGTACTTTTAAGCCAATCAGATACCCTACGGGCTCGGAAAGTGCAACGAAACCATCAAATTTTAGCTAGAAGCTGTATTTTTGTCGATTTTTATTGAATTTGAACTATATTTCAACGTTTTTTGATGGTTCTGAGCCACCAAACACACTTAAAGCATGCAGAATCGACTCAGAATAGGAAAAGGAGACGTTTAGGTCAATTTTATGCATTCTGGCGTTCGTAGATACAAGAAAACTGTTAAAATTCTTCAGAAACGTCACTTTTGAAGTGTTTTCTTGTACTTTTAAGCCAATCAGATACCCTACGGGCTCGGAAAGTGCAACGAAACCATCAAATTTTAGCTAGAAACTGTATTTTTGTCGATTTTTATTGAATTTGAACTATATTTCAACGTTTTTTGATGGTTCTGAGCCACCAAACACACTTAAAGCATGCAGAATCGACTCAGAATCAGGAAAAGGAGACGTTTAGGTCATTTTATGCATTCTGGCGTTCGTAGATACAAGAAAACTGTTAAAATTCTTCAGAAACGTCACTTTTGAAGTGTTTTCTTGTACTTTTAAGCCAATCAGATACCCTACGGGCTCGGAAAGTGCAACGAAACCATCAAATTTTAGCTAGAAACTGTATTTTTGTCGATTTTTATTGAATTTGAACTATATTTCAACGTTTTTTGATGGTTCTGAGCCACCAAACACACTTAAAGCATGCAGAATCGACTCAGAATAGGAAAAGGAGACGTTTAGGTCAATTTTATGCATTCTGGCGTTCGTAGATACAAGAAAACTGTTAAAATTCTTCAGAAACGTCACTTTTGAAGTGTTTTCTTGTACTTTTAAGCCAATCAGATACCCTACGGGCTCGGAAAGTGCAACGAAACCATCAAATTTTAGCTAGAAACTGTATTTTTGTCGATTTTTATTGAATTTGAAGTATATTTCAACGTTTTTTGATGGTTCTGAGCCACCAAACACACTTAAAGCATGCAGAATCGACTCAGAATAGGAAAAGGAGACGTTTAGGTCAATTTTATGCATTCTGGCGTTCGTAGATACAAGAAAACTGTTAAAATTCTTCAGAAACGTCACTTTTGAAGTGTTTTCTTGTACTTTTAAGCCAATCAGATACCCTACGGGCTCGGAAAGTGCAACGAAACCATCAAATTTTAGCTAGAAACTGTATTTTTGTCGATTTTTATTGAATTTGAACTATATTTCAACGTTTTTTGATGGTTCTGAGCCACCAAACACACTTAAAGCATGCAGAATCGACTCAGAATAGGAAAAGGAGACGTTTAGGTCAATTTTATGCATTCTGGCGTTCGTAGATACAAGAAAACTGTTAAAATTCTTCAGAAACGTCACTTTTGAAGTGTTTTCTTGTACTTTTAAGCCAATCAGATACCCTACGGGCTCGGAAAGTGCAACGAAACCATCAAATTTTAGCTAGAAACTGTATTTTTGTCGATTTTTATTGAATTTGAACTATATTTCAACGTTTTTTGATGGTTCTGACCCACCAAACACACTTAAAGCATGCAGAATCGACTCAGAATAGGAAAAGGAGACGTTTAGGTCAATTTTATGCATTCTGGCGTCCGTAGATACAAGAAAACTGTTAAAATTCTTCAGAAACGTCACTTTTGAAGTGTTTTCTTGTACTTTTAAGCCAATCAGATACCCTACGGGCTCGGAAAGTGCAACGAAACCATCAAATTTTAGCTAGAAGCTGTATTTTTGTCGATTTTTATTGAATTTGAACTATATTTCAACGTTTTTTGATGGTTCTGAGCCACCAAACACACTTAAAGCATGCAGAATCGACTCAGAATAGGAAAAGGAGACGTTTAGGTCAATTTTATGCATTCTGGCGTTCGTAGATACAAGAAAACTGTTAAAATTCTTCAGAAACGTCACTTTTGAAGTGTTTTCTTGTACTTTTAAGCCAATCAGATACCCTACGGGCTCGGAAAGTGCAACGAAACCATCAAATTTTAGCTAGAAACTGTATTTTTGTCGATTTTTATTGAATTTGAACTATATTTCAACGTTTTTTGATGGTTCTGAGCCACCAAACACACTTAAAGCATGCAGAATCGACTCAGAATAGGAAAAGGAGACGTTTAGGTCAATTTTATGCATTCTGGCGTTCGTAGATACAAGAAAACTGTTAAAATTCTTCAGAAACGTCACTTTTGAAGTGTTTTCTTGTACTTTTAAGCCAATCAGATACCCTACGGGCTCGGAAAGTGCAACGAAACCATCAAATTTTAGCTAGAAACTGTATTTTTGTCGATTTTTATTGAATTTGAACTATATTTCAACGTTTTTTGATGGTTCTGAGCCACCAAACACACTTAAAGCATGCAGAATCGACTCAGAATAGGAAAAGGAGACGTTTAGGTCAATTTTATGCATTCTGGCGTTCGTAGATACAAGAAAACTGTTAAAATTCTTCAGAAACGTCACTTTTGAAGTGTTTTCTTGTACTTTTAAGCCAATCAGATACCCTACGGGCTCGGAAAGTGCAACGAAACCATCAAATTTTAGCTAGAAACTGTATTTTTGTCGATTTTTATTGAATTTGAAGTATATTTCAACGTTTTTTGATGGTTCTGAGCCACCAAACACACTTAAAGCATGCAGAATCGACTCAGAATAGGAAAAGGAGACGTTTAGGTCAATTTTATGCATTCTGGCGTTCGTAGATACAAGAAAACTGTTAAAATTCTTCAGAAACGTCACTTTTGAAGTGTTTTCTTGTACTTTTAAGCCAATCAGATACCCTACGGGCTCGGAAAGTGCAACGAAACCATCAAATTTTAGCTAGAAACTGTATTTTTGTCGATTTTTATTGAATTTGAACTATATTTCAACGTTTTTTGATGGTTCTGAGCCACCAAACACACTTAAAGCATGCAGAATCGACTCAGAATAGGAAAAGGAGACGTTTAGGTCAATTTTATGCATTCTGGCGTTCGTAGATACAAGAAAACTGTTAAAATTCTTCAGAAACGTCACTTTTGAAGTGTTTTCTTGTACTTTTAAGCCAATCAGATACCCTACGGGCTCGGAAAGTGCAACGAAACCATCAAATTTTAGCTAGAAACTGTATTTTTGTCGATTTTTATTGAATTTGAACTATATTTCAACGTTTTTTGATGGTTCTGAGCCACCAAACACACTTAAAGCATGCAGAATCGACTCAGAATAGGAAAAGGAGACGTTTAGGTCAATTTTATGCATTCTGGCGTTCGTAGATACAAGAAAACTGTTAAAATTCTTCAGAAACGTCACTTTTGAAGTGTTTTCTTGTACTTTTAAGCCAATCAGATACCCTACGGGCTCGGAAAGTGCAACGAAACCATCAAATTTTAGCTAGAAACTGTATTTTTGTCGATTTTTATTGAATTTGAACTATATTTCAACGTTTTTTGATGGTTCTGAGCCACCAAACACACTTAAAGCATGCAGAATCGACTCAGAATAGGAAAAGGAGACGTTTAGGTCAATTTTATGCATTCTGGCGTTCGTAGATACAAGAAAACTGTTAAAATTCTTCAGAAACGTCACTTTTGAAGTGTTTTCTTGTACTTTTAAGCCAATCAGATACCCTACGGGCTCGGAAAGTGCAACGAAACCATCAAATTTTAGCTAGAAACTGTATTTTTGTCGATTTTTATTGAATTTGAACTATATTTCAACGTTTTTTGATGGTTCTGAGCCACAAACACACTTAAAGCATGCAGAATCGACTCAGAATAGGAAAAGGAGACGTTTAGGTCAATTTTATGCATTCTGGCGTTCGTAGATACAAGGAAACTGTTAAAATTCTTCAGAAACATCACTTTTGAAGTGTTTTCTTGTGCTTTTAAGCCAATCAGATACCCTACGGGCTCGGAAGGTGCAACGAAACCATCAAATTTTAGCTAGAAACTGTATTTTTGTCGATTTTTATTGAATTTGAACTATATTTCAACGTTTTTTGATGGTTCTGAGCCACCAAACACACTTAAAGCATGCAGAATCGACTCAGAATAGGAAAAGGAGACGTTTAGGTCAATTTTATGCATTCTGGCGTTCGTAGATACAAGAAAACTGTTAAAATTCTTCAGAAACGTCACTTTTGAAGTGTTTTCTTGTACTTTTAAGCCAATCAGATACCCTACGGGCTCGGAAAGTGCAACGAAACCATCAAATTTTAGCTAGAAACTGTATTTTTGTCGATTTTTATTGAATTTGAACTATATTTCAACGTTTTTTGATGGTTCTGAGCCACCAAACACACTTAAAGCATGCAGAATCGACTCAGAATAGGAAAAGGAGACGTTTAGGTCAATTTTATGCATTCTGGCGTTCGTAATTACAAGAAAACTGTTAAAATTCTTCAGAAACGTCACTTTTGAAGTGTTTTCTTGTACTTTTAAGCCAATCAGATACCCTACGGGCTCGGAAAGTGCAACGAAACCAACAAATTTTAGCTAGAAACTGTATTTTTGTCGATTTTTATTGAATTTGAACTATATTTCAACGTTTTTTGATGGTTCTGAGCCACCAAACACACTTAAAGCATGCAGAATCGACTCAGAATAGGAAAAGGAGACGTTTAGGTCAATTTTATGCATTCTGGCGTTCGTAGATACAAGAAAACTGTTAAAATTCTTCAGAAACGTCACTTTTGAAGTGTTTTCTTGTACTTTTAAGCCAATCAGATACCCAACGGGCTCGGAAAGTGCAACGAAACCATCAAATTTTAGCTAGAAACTGTATTTTTGTCGATTTTTATTGAATTTGAACTATATTTCAACGTTTTTTGATGGTTCTGAGCCACCAAACACACTTAAAGCATGCAGAATCGACTCAGAATAGGAAAAGGAGACGTTTAGGTCAATTTTATGCATTCTGGCGTTCGTAGATACAAGAAAACTGTTAAAATTCTTCAGAAACGTCACTTTTGAAGTGTTTTCTTGTACTTTTAAGCCAATCAGAGACCCTACGGGCTCGGAAAGTGCAACGAAACCATCAAATTTTAGCTAGAAACTGTATTTTTGTCGATTTTTATTGAATTTGAACTATATTTCAACGTTTTTTGATGGTTCTGAGCCACCAAACACACTTAAAGCATGCAGAATCGACTCAGAATAGGAAAAGGAGAGGTTTAGGTCAATTTTATGCATTCTGGCGTTCGTAGATACAAGAAAACTGTTAAAATTCTTCAGAAACGTCACTTTTGAAGTGTTTTCTTGTACTTTTAAGCCAATCAGATACCCTACGGGCTCGGAAAGTGCAACGAAACCATCAAATTTTAGCTAGAAACTGTATTTTTGTCGATTTTTATTGAATTTGAACTATATTTCAACGTTTTTTGATGGTTCTGAGCCACCAAACACACTTAAAGCATGCAGAATCGACTCAGAATAGGAAAAGGAGACGTTTAGGTCAATTTTATGCATTCTGGCGTTCGTAGATACAAGAAAACTGTTAAAATTCTTCAGAAACGTCACTTTTGAAGTGTTTTCTTGTACTTTTAAGCCAATCAGATACCCTACGGGCTCGGAAAGTGCAACGAAACCATCAAATTTTAGCTAGAAACTGTATTTTTGTCGATTTTTATTGAATTTGAACTATATTTCAACGTTTTTTGATGGTTCTGAGCCACCAAACACACTTAAAGCATGCAGAATCGACTCAGAATAGGAAAAGGAGACGTTTAGGTCAATTTTATGCATTCTG
This sequence comes from Zophobas morio, assembly GCF_036711695.1. Taxonomy (NCBI): domain Eukaryota; kingdom Metazoa; phylum Arthropoda; class Insecta; order Coleoptera; family Tenebrionidae; genus Zophobas; species Zophobas morio. The sequence goes on along the minus strand of NW_026973194.1, from coordinate 14,879 downwards.
GCGTTCGTAGATACAAGAAAACTGTTAAAATTCTTCAGAAGCGTCACTTTTGAAGTGTTTTCTTGTACTTTTAAGCCAATCAGATACCCTACGGGCTCGGAAAGTGCAACGAAACCATAAAATTTTAGCTAGAAACTGTATTTTTGTCGATTTTTATTGAATTTGAACTATATTTCAACGTTTTTTGATGGTTCTGAGCCACCAAACACACTTAAAGCATGCAGAATCGACTCAGAATAGGAAAAGGAGACGTTTAGGTCAATTTTATGCATTCTGGCGTTCGTAGATACAAGAAAACTGTTAAAATTCTTCAGAAACGTCACTTTGGAAGTGTTTTCTTATAATTTTAAGCCAATCAGATACCCAACGGGCACGGAAAGTGCAACGAAACCATCAAATTTTAGCTACAAACTGTATTTTTGTCGATTTTTATTGAATTTGAACTATATTTCAACGTTTTTTGATGGTTCTGAGCCACCAAACACACTTAAAGCATGCAGAATCGACTCAGAATAGGAAAAGGAGACGTTTAGGTCAATTTTATGCACTCTGGCGTTCGTAGATACAAGAAAACTGTTAAAATTCTTCAGAAACGTCACTTTTGAAGTGTTTTCTTGTACTTTTAAGCCAATCAGATACCCTACGGGCTCGGAAAGTGCAACGAAACCATCAAATTTTAGCTAGAAACTGTATTTCTGTCGATTTTTATTGAATTTGAACTATATTTCAACGTTTTTTGATGGTTCTGAGCCACCAAACACACTTAAAGCATGCAGAATCGACTCAGAATAGGAAAAGGAGACGTTTAGGTCAATTTTATGCATTCTGGCGTTCGTAGATACAAGAAAACTGTTAAAATTCTTCAGAAACGTCACTTTTGAAGTGTTTTCTTGTACTTTTAAGCCAATCAGATACCCTACGGGCTCGGAAAGTGCAACGAAACCATCAAATTTTAGCTAGAAACTGTATTTTTGTCGATTTTTATAGAATTTGAACTATATTTCAACGTTTTTTGATGGTTCTGAGCCACCAAACACACTTAAAGCATGCAGAATCGACTCAGAATAGGAAAGGGAGACGTTTAGGTCAATTTTATGCATTCTGGCGTTCGTAGATCCAAGAAAACTGTTAAAATTCTTCAGAAACGTCACTTTTGAAGTGTTTTCTTGTACTTTTAAGCCAATCAGATACCCTACGGGCTCGGAAAGTGCAACGAAACCATCAAATTTTAGCTAGAAACTGTATTTTTGTCGATTTTTATTGAATTTGAACTATATTTCAACGTTTTTTGATGGTTCTGAGCCACCAAACACACTTAAAGCATGCAGAATCGACTCAGAATAGGAAAAGGAGACGTTTAGGTCAATTTCATGCATTCTGGCGTTCGTAGATACAAGAAAACTGTTAAAATTCTTCAGAAACGTCACTTTTGAAGTGTTTTCTTGTACTGTTAAGCCAATCAGATACCCTACGGGCTCGGAAAGTGCAACGAAACCATCAAATTTTAGCTAGAAACTGTATTTTTGTCGATTTTTATTGAATTTGAACTATATTTCAACGTTTTTTGATGGTTCTGAGCCACCAAACACACTTAAAGCATGCAGAATCGACTCAGAATAGGAAAAGGAGACGTTTAGGTCAATTTTATGCATTCTGGCGTTCGTAGATACAAGAAAACTGTTAAAATTCTTCAGAAACGTCACTTTTGAAGTGTTTTCTTGTACTTTTAAGCCAATCAGATACCCAACGGGCTCGGAAAGTGCAACGAAACCATCAAATTTTAGCTAGAAACTGTATTTTTGTCGATTTTTATTGAATTTGAACTATATTTCAACGTTTTTTGATGGTTCTGAGCCACCAAACACACTTAAAGCATGCAGAATCGACTCAGAATAGGAAAAGGAGACGTTTAGGTCAATTTTATGCATTCTGGCGTTCGTAGATACAAGAAAACTGTTAAAATTCTTCAGAAACGTCACTTTTGAAGTGTTTTCTTGTACTTTTAAGCCAATCAGATACCCTACGGGCTCGGAAAGTGCAACGAAACCATCAAATTTTAGCTAGAAACTGTATTTTTGTCGATTTTTATTGAATTTGAACTATATTTCAACGTTTTTTGATGGTTCTGAGCCACCAAACACACTTAAAGCATGCAGAATCGACTCAGAATAGGAAAAGGAGACGTTTAGGTCAATTTTATGCATTCTGGCGTTCGTAGATACAAGAAAACTGTTAAAATTCTTCAGAAACGTCACTTTTGAAGTGTTTTCTTGTACTTTTAAGCCAATCAGATACCCTACGGGCTCGGAAAGTGCAACGAAACCATCAAATTTTGAGCTAGAAACTGTATTTTTGTCGATTTTTATTGAATTTGAACTATATTTCAACGTTTTTTGATGGTTCTGAGCCACCAAACACACTTAAAGCATGCAGAATCGACTCAGAATAGGAAAAGGAGACGTTTAGGTCAATTTTATGCATTCTGGCGTTCGTAGATACAAGAAAACTGTTAAAATTCTTCAGAAACGTCACTTTTGAAGTGTTTTCTTGTACTTTTAAGCCAATCAGATACCCTACGGGCTCGGAAAGTGCAACGAAACCATCAAATTTTAGCTAGAAACTGTATTTTTGTCGATTTTTATTGAATTTGAACTATATTTCAACGTTTTTTGATGGTTCTGAGCCACCAAACACACTTAAAGCATGCAGAATCGACTCAGAATAGGAAAAGGAGACGTTTAGGTCAATTTTATGCATTCTGGCGTTCGTAGATACAAGAAAACTGTTAAAATTCTTCAGAAACGTCACTTTTGAAGTGTTTTCTTGTACTTTTAAGCCAATCAGATACCCTACGGGCTCGGAAAGTGCAACGAAACCATCAAATTTTAGCTAGAAACTGTATTTTTGTCGATTTTTATTGAATTTGAACTATATTTCAACGTTTTTTGATGGTTCTGAGCCACCAAACACACTTAAAGCATGCAGAATCGACTCAGAATAGGAAAAGGAGACGTTTAGGTCAATTTTATGCATTCTGGCGTTCGTAGATACAAGAAAACTGTTAAAATTCTTCAGAAGCGTCACTTTTGAAGTGTTTTCTTGTACTTTTAAGCCAATCAGATACCCTACGGGCTCGGAAAGTGCAACGAAACCATAAAATTTTAGCTAGAAACTGTATTTTTGTCGATTTTTATTGAATTTGAACTATATTTCAACGTTTTTTGATGGTTCTGAGCCACCAAACACACTTAAAGCATGCAGAATCGACTCAGAATAGGAAAAGGAGACGTTTAGGTCAATTTTATGCATTCTGGCGTTCGTAGATACAAGAAAACTGTTAAAATTCTTCAGAAACGTCACTTTGGAAGTGTTTTCTTATAATTTTAAGCCAATCAGATACCCAACGGGCACGGAAAGTGCAACGAAACCATCAAATTTTAGCTACAAACTGTATTTTTGTCGATTTTTATTGAATTTGAACTATATTTCAACGTTTTTTGATGGTTCTGAGCCACCAAACACACTTAAAGCATGCAGAATCGACTCAGAATAGGAAAAGGAGACGTTTAGGTCAATTTTATGCACTCTGGCGTTCGTAGATACAAGAAAACTGTTAAAATTCTTCAGAAACGTCACTTTTGAAGTGTTTTCTTGTACTTTTAAGCCAATCAGATACCCTACGGGCTCGGAAAGTGCAACGAAACCATCAAATTTTAGCTAGAAACTGTATTTCTGTCGATTTTTATTGAATTTGAACTATATTTCAACGTTTTTTGATGGTTCTGAGCCACCAAACACACTTAAAGCATGCAGAATCGACTCAGAATAGGAAAAGGAGACGTTTAGGTCAATTTTATGCATTCTGGCGTTCGTAGATACAAGAAAACTGTTAAAATTCTTCAGAAACGTCACTTTTGAAGTGTTTTCTTGTACTTTTAAGCCAATCAGATACCCTACGGGCTCGGAAAGTGCAACGAAACCATCAAATTTTAGCTAGAAACTGTATTTTTGTCGATTTTTATAGAATTTGAACTATATTTCAACGTTTTTTGATGGTTCTGAGCCACCAAACACACTTAAAGCATGCAGAATCGACTCAGAATAGGAAAGGGAGACGTTTAGGTCAATTTTATGCATTCTGGCGTTCGTAGATCCAAGAAAACTGTTAAAATTCTTCAGAAACGTCACTTTTGAAGTGTTTTCTTGTACTTTTAAGCCAATCAGATACCCTACGGGCTCGGAAAGTGCAACGAAACCATCAAATTTTAGCTAGAAACTGTATTTTTGTCGATTTTTATTGAATTTGAACTATATTTCAACGTTTTTTGATGGTTCTGAGCCACCAAACACACTTAAAGCATGCAGAATCGACTCAGAATAGGAAAAGGAGACGTTTAGGTCAATTTCATGCATTCTGGCGTTCGTAGATACAAGAAAACTGTTAAAATTCTTCAGAAACGTCACTTTTGAAGTGTTTTCTTGTACTGTTAAGCCAATCAGATACCCTACGGGCTCGGAAAGTGCAACGAAACCATCAAATTTTAGCTAGAAACTGTATTTTTGTCGATTTTTATTGAATTTGAACTATATTTCAACGTTTTTTGATGGTTCTGAGCCACCAAACACACTTAAAGCATGCAGAATCGACTCAGAATAGGAAAAGGAGACGTTTAGGTCAATTTTATGCATTCTGGCGTTCGTAGATACAAGAAAACTGTTAAAATTCTTCAGAAACGTCACTTTTGAAGTGTTTTCTTGTACTTTTAAGCCAATCAGATACCCAACGGGCTCGGAAAGTGCAACGAAACCATCAAATTTTAGCTAGAAACTGTATTTTTGTCGATTTTTATTGAATTTGAACTATATTTCAACGTTTTTTGATGGTTCTGAGCCACCAAACACACTTAAAGCATGCAGAATCGACTCAGAATAGGAAAAGGAGACGTTTAGGTCAATTTTATGCATTCTGGCGTTCGTAGATACAAGAAAACTGTTAAAATTCTTCAGAAACGTCACTTTTGAAGTGTTTTCTTGTACTTTTAAGCCAATCAGATACCCTACGGGCTCGGAAAGTGCAACGAAACCATCAAATTTTAGCTAGAAACTGTATTTTTGTCGATTTTTATTGAATTTGAACTATATTTCAACGTTTTTTGATGGTTCTGAGCCACCAAACACACTTAAAGCATGCAGAATCGACTCAGAATAGGAAAAGGAGACGTTTAGGTCAATTTTATGCATTCTGGCGTTCGTAGATACAAGAAAACTGTTAAAATTCTTCAGAAACGTCACTTTTGAAGTGTTTTCTTGTACTTTTAAGCCAATCAGATACCCTACGGGCTCGGAAAGTGCAACGAAACCATCAAATTTTGAGCTAGAAACTGTATTTTTGTCGATTTTTATTGAATTTGAACTATATTTCAACGTTTTTTGATGGTTCTGAGCCACCAAACACACTTAAAGCATGCAGAATCGACTCAGAATAGGAAAAGGAGACGTTTAGGTCAATTTTATGCATTCTGGCGTTCGTAGATACAAGAAAACTGTTAAAATTCTTCAGAAACGTCACTTTTGAAGTGTTTTCTTGTACTTTTAAGCCAATCAGATACCCTACGGGCTCGGAAAGTGCAACGAAACCATCAAATTTTAGCTAGAAACTGTATTTTTGTCGATTTTTATTGAATTTGAACTATATTTCAACGTTTTTTGATGGTTCTGAGCCACCAAACACACTTAAAGCATGCAGAATAGACTCAGAATAGGAAAAGGAGACGTTTAGGTCAATTTTATGCATTCTGGCGTTCGTAGATACAAGAAAACTGTTAAAATTCTTCAGAAACGTCACTTTTGAAGTGTTTTCTTGTACTTTTAAGCCAATCAGATACCCTACGGGCTCGGAAAGTGCAACGAAACCATCAAATTTTAGCTAGAAACTGTATTTTTGTCGATTTTTATTGAATTTGAACTATATTTCAACGTTTTTTGATGGTTCTGAGCCACCAAACACACTTAAAGCATGCAGAATCGACTCAGAATAGGAAAAGGAGACGTTTAGGTCAATTTTATGCATTCTGGCGTTCGTAGATACAAGAAAACTGTTAAAATTCTTCAGAAACGTCACTTTTGAAGTGTTTTCTTGTACTTTTAAGCCAATCAGATACCCTACGGGCTCGGAAAGTGCAACGAAACCATCAAATTTTAGCTAGAAACTGTATTTTTGTCGATTTTTATTGAATTTGAACTATATTTCAACGTTTTTTGATGGTTCTGAGCCACCAAACACACTTAAAGCATGCAGAATCGATTCAGAATAGGAAAAGGAGACGTTTAGGTCAATTTTATGCATTCTGGCGTTCGTAGATACAAGAAAACTGTTAAAATTCTTCTGAAACGTCACTTTTGAAGTGTTTTCTTGTACTTTTAAGTCAATCAGATACCCTACGGGCTCGGAAAGTGCAACGAAACCATCAAATTTTAGCTAGAAACTGTATTTTTGTCGATTTTTATTGAATTTGAACTACATTTCAACGTTTTTTGATGGTTCTGAGCCACCAAACACACTTAAAGCATGCAGAATCGACTCAGAATAGGAAAAGGAGACGTTTAGGTCAATTTTATGCATTCTGGCGTTCGTAGATACAAGAAAACTGTTAAAATTCTTCAGAAACGTCACTTTTGAAATGTTTTCTTGTACTTTTAAGCCAATCAGATACCCTACGGGCTCGGAAAGTGCAACGAAACCATCAAATTTTAGCTAGAAACTGTATTTTTGCCGATTTTTATTGAATTTGAACTATATTTCAACGTTTTTTGATGGTTCTGAGCCACCAAACACACTTAAAGCATGCAGAATCGACTCAGAATAGGAAAAGGAGACGTTTAGGTCAATTTTATGCATTCTGGCGTTCGTAGATACAAGAAAACTGTTAAAATTCTTCAGAAACGTCACTTTTGAAGTGTTTTCTTGTACTTTTAAGCCAATCAGATACCCTACGGGCTCGGAAAGTGCAACGAAACCATCAAATTTTAGCTAGAAACTGTATTTTTGTCGATTTTTATTGAATTTGAACTATATTTCAACGTTTTTTGATGGTTCTGAGCCACCAAACACACTTAAAGCATGCAGAATCGACTCAGAATAGGAAAAGGAGACGTTTAGGTCAATTTTATGCATTCTGGCGTTCGTAGATACAAGAAAACTGTTAAAATTCTTCAGAAACGTCACTTTTGAAGTGTTTTCTTGTACTTTTAAGCCAATCAGATACCCTACGGGCTCGGAAAGTGCAACGAAACCATCAAATTTTAGCTAGAAACTGTATTTTTGTCGATTTTTATTGAATTTGAACTATATTTCAACGTTTTTTGATGGTTCTGAGCCACCAAACACACTTAAAGCATGCAGAATCGACTCAGAATAGGAAAAGGAGACGTTTAGGTCACTTTATGCATTCTGGCGTTCGCAGATACAAGAAAACTGTTAAAATTCTTCAGAAACGTCACTTTTGAAGTGTTTTCTTGTACTTTTAAGCCAATCAGATACCCAACGGGCTCGGAAAGTGCAACGAAACCATCAAATTTTAGCTAGAAACTGTATTTTTGTCGATTTTTATTGAATTTGAACTATATTTCAACGTTTTTTGATGGTTCTGAGCCACCAAACACACTTAAAGCATGCAGAATCGACTCAGAATAGGAAAAGGAGACGTTTAGGTCAATTTTATGCATTCTGGCGTTCGTAGATACAAGAAAACTGTTAAAATTCTTCAGAAACGTCACTTTTGAAGTGTTTTCTTGTACTTTTAAGCCAATCAGATACCCTACGGGCTCGGAAAATGCAACGAAACCATCAAATTTTAGCTAGAAACTGTATTTTTGTCGATTTTTATTGAATTTGAACTATATTTCAACGTTTTTTGATGGTTCTGAGCCACCAAACACACTTAAAGCATGCAGAATCGACTCAGAATAGGAAAAGGAGACGTTTAGGTCAATTTTATGCATTCTGGCGTTCGTAGATACAAGAAAACTGTTAAAATTCTTCAGAAACGTCACTTTTGAAGTGTTTTCTTGTACTTTTAAGCCAATCAGATACCCTACGGGCTCGGAAAGTGCAACGAAACCATCAAATTTTAGCTAGAAACTGTATTTTTGTCGATTTTTATTGAATTTGAACTATATTTCAACGTTTTTTGATGGTTCTGAGCCACCAAACACACTTAAAGCATGCAGAATCGACTCAGAATAGGAAAAGGAGACGTTTAGGTCAATTTTATGAATTCTGGCGTTCGTAGATACAAGAAAACTGTTAAAATTCTTCAGAAACGTCACTTTTGAAGTGTTTTCTTGTACTTTTAAGCCAATCAGATACCCTACGGGCTCGGAAAGTGCAACGAAACCATCAAATTTTAGCTAGAAACTGTATTTTTGTCGATTTTTATTGAATTTGAACTATATTTCAACGTTTTTTGATGGTTCTGAGCCACCAAACACACTTAAAGCATGCAGAATCGACTCAGAATAGGAAAAGGAGACGTTTAGGTCAATTTTATGCATTCTGGCGTTCGTAGATACAAGAAAACTGTTAAAATTCTTCAGAAACGTCACTTTTGAAGTGTTTTCTTGTACTTTTAAGCCAATCAGATACCCTACGGGCTCGGAAAGTGCAACGAAACCATAAAATTTTAGCTAGAAACTGTATTTTTGTCGATTTTTATTGAATTTGAACTATATTTCAACGTTTTTTGATGGTTCTGAGCCACCAAACACACTTAAAGCATGCAGAATCGACTCAGAATAGGAAAAGGAGACGTTTAGGTCAATTTTATGCATTCTGGCGTTCGTAGATACAAGAAAACTGTTAAAATTCTTCAGAAACGTCACTTTTGAAGTGTTTTCTTGTACTTTTAAGCCAATCAGATACCCTACGGGCTCGGAAAGTGCAACTAAACCATCAAATTTTAGCTAGAAACTGTATTTTTGTCGATTTTTATTGAATTTGAACTATATTTCAACGTTTTTTGATGGTTCTGAGCCACCAAACACACTTAAAGCATGCAGAATCGACTCAGAATAGGAAAAGGAGACGTTTAGGTCAATTTTATGCATTCTGGCGTTCGTAAATACAAGAAAACTGTTAAAATTCTTCAGAAACGTCACTTTTGAAGTGTTTTCTTGTACTTTTAAGCCAATCAGATACCCTACGGGCTCGGAAAGTGCAACGAAACCATCAAATTTTAGCTAGAAACTGTATTTTTGTCGATTTTTATTGAATTTGAACTATATTTCAACGTTTTTTGATGGTTCTGAGCCACCAAACACACTTAAAGCATCCAGAATCGACTCAGAATAGGAAAAGGAGACGTTTAGGTCAATTTTATGCATTCTGGCGTTCGTAGATACAAGAAAACTGTTAAAATTCTTCAGAAACGTCACTTTTGAAGTGTTTTCTTGTACTTTTAAGCCAATCAGATACCCTACGGGCTCGGAAAGTGCAACGAAACCATCAAATTTTAGCTAGAAACTGTATTTTTGTCGATTTTTATTGAATTTGAACTATATTTCAACGTTTTTTGATGGTTCTGAGCCACCAAACACACTTAAAGCATGCAGAATCGACTCAGAATAGGAAAAGGAGACGTTTAGGTCAATTTTATGCATTCTGGCGTTCGTAGATACAAGAAAGCTGTTAAAATTCTTCAGAAACGTCACTTTTGAAGTGTTTTCTTGTACTTTTAAGCCAATCAGATAACCTACGGGCTCGGAAAGTGCAACGAAACCATCAAATTTTAGCTAGAAACTGTATTTTTGTCGATTTTTATTGAATTTGAACTATATTTCAACGTTTTTTGATGGTTCTGAGCCACCAAACACACTTAAAGCATGCAGAATCGACTCAGAATAGGAAAAGGAGACGTTTAGGTCAATTTTATGCATTCTGGCGTTCGTAGATACAAGAAAACTGTTAAAATTCTTCAGATACGTCACTTTTGAAGAGTTTTCTTGTACTTTTAAGCCAATCAGATACCCTACGGGCTCGGAAAGTGCAACGAAACCATCAAATTTTAGCTAGAAACTGTATTTTTGTCGATTTTTATTGAATTTGAACTATATTTCAACGTTTTTTGATGGTTCTGAGCCACCAAACACATTTAAAGCATGCAGAATCGACTCAGAATAGGAAAAGGAGACGTTTAGGTCAATTTTATGCATTCTGGCGTTCGTAGATACAAGAAAACTGTTAAAATTCTTCAGAAACGTCACTTTTGAAGTGTTTTCTTGTACTTTTAAGCCAATCAGATACCCTACGGGCTCGGAAAGTGCAACGAAACCATCAAATTTTAGCTAGAAACTGTATTTTTGTGGATTTTTATTGAATTTGAACTATATTTCAACGTTTTTTGATGGTTCTGAGCCACCAAACACACTTAAAGCATGCAGAATCGACTCAGAATAGGAAAAGGAGACGCTTAGGTCAATTTTATGCATTCTGGCGTTCGTAGATACAAGAAAACTGTTAAAATTCTTCAGAAACGTCACTTTTGAAGTGTTTTCTTGTACTTTTAAGCCAATCAGATACCCTACGGGCTCGGAAAGTGCAACGAAACCATCAAATTTTAGCTAGAAACTGTATTTTTGTCGATTTTTATTGAATTTGAACTATATTTCAACGTTTTTTGATGGTTCTGAGCCACCAAACACACTTAAAGCATCCAGAATCGACTCAGAATAGGAAAAGGAGACGTTTAGGTCAATTTTATGCATTCTGGCGTTCGTAGATACAAGAAAACTGTTAAAATTCTTCAGAAACGTCACTTTTGAAGTGTTTTCTTGTACTTTTAAGCCAATCAGATACCCTACGGGCTCGGAAAGTGCAACGAAACCATCAAATTTTAGCTAGAAACTGTATTTTTGTCGATTTTTATTGAATTTGAACTATATTTCAACGTTTTTTGATGGTTCTGAGCCACCAAACACACTTAAAGCATGCAGAATCGACTCAGAATAGGAAAAGGAGACGTTTAGGTCAATTTTATGCATTCTGGCGTTCGTAGATACAAGAAAGCTGTTAAAATTCTTCAGAAACGTCACTTTTGAAGTGTTTTCTTGTACTTTTAAGCCAATCAGATAACCTACGGGCTCGGAAAGTGCAACGAAACCATCAAATTTTAGCTAGAAACTGTATTTTTGTCGATTTTTATTGAATTTGAACTATATTTCAACGTTTTTTGATGGTTCTGAGCCACCAAACACACTTAAAGCATGCAGAATCGACTCAGAATAGGAAAAGGAGACGTTTAGGTCAATTTTATGCATTCTGGCGTTCGTAGATACAAGAAAACTGTTAAAATTCTTCAGATACGTCACTTTTGAAGAGTTTTCTTGTACTTTTAAGCCAATCAGATACCCTACGGGCTCGGAAAGTGCAACGAAACCATCAAATTTTAGCTAGAAACTGTATTTTTGTCGATTTTTATTGAATTTGAACTATATTTCAACGTTTTTTGATGGTTCTGAGCCACCAAACACATTTAAAGCATGCAGAATCGACTCAGAATAGGAAAAGGAGACGTTTAGGTCAATTTTATGCATTCTGGCGTTCGTAGATACAAGAAAACTGTTAAAATTCTTCAGAAACGTCACTTTTGAAGTGTTTTCTTGTACTTTTAAGCCAATCAGATACCCTACGGGCTCGGAAAGTGCAACGAAACCATCAAATTTTAGCTAGAAACTGTATTTTTGTGGATTTTTATTGAATTTGAACTATATTTCAACGTTTTTTGATGGTTCTGAGCCACCAAACACACTTAAAGCATGCAGAATCGACTCAGAATAGGAAAAGGAGACGCTTAGGTCAATTTTATGCATTCTGGCGTTCGTAGATACAAGAAAACTGTTAAAATTCTTCAGAAACGTCACTTTTGAAGTGTTTTCTTGTACTTTTAAGCCAATCAGATACCCTACGGGCTCGGAAAGTGCAACGAAACCATCAAATTTTAGCTAGAAACTGTATTTTTGTCGATTTTTATTGAATTTGAACTATATTTCAACGTTTTTTGATGGTTCTGAGCCACCAAACACACTTAAAGCATGCAGAATCGACTCAGAATAGGAAAAGGAGACGTTTAGGTCAATTTTATGCATTCTGGCGTTCGTAGATACAAGAAAACTGTTAAAATTCTTCAGAAACGTCACTTTTGAAGTGTTTTCTTGTACTTTTAAGCCAATCAGATACCCTACGGGCTTGGAAAATGCAACGAAACCATCAAATTTTAGCTAGAAACTGTATTTTTGTCGATTTTTATTGAATTTGAACTATATTTCAACGTTTTTTGATGGTTCTGAGCCACCAAACACACTTAAAGCATGCAGAATCGACTCAGAATAGGAAAAGGAGACGTTTAGGTCAATTTTATGCATTCTGGCGTTCGTAGATACAAGAAAACTGTTAAAATTCTTCAGAAACGTCACTTTTGAAGTGTTTTCTTGTACTTTTAAGCCAATCAGATACCCTACGGGCTCGGAAAGTGCAACGAAACCATCAAATTTTAGCTAGAAACTGTATTTTTGTCGATTTTTATTGAATTTGAACTATATTTCAACGTTTTTTAATGGTTCTGAGCCACCAAACACACTTAAAGCATGCAGAATCGACTCAGAATAGGAAAAGGAGACGTTTAGGTCAATTTTATGCATTCTGGCGTTCGTAGATACAAGAAAACTGTTAAAATTCTTCAGAAACGTCACTTTTGAAGTGTTTTCTTGTACTTTTAAGCCAATCAGATACCCTACGGGCTCGGAAAGTGCAACGAAACCATCAAATTTTAGCTAGAAACTGTATTTTTGTCGATTTTTATTGAATTTGAACTATATTTCAACGTTTTTTGATGGTTCTGAGCCACCAAACACACTTAAAGCATGCAGAATCGACTCAGAATAGGAAAAGGAGACGTTTAGGTCAATTTTATGCATTCTGGCGTTCGTAGATACAAGAAAACTGTTAAAATTCTTCAGAAACGTCACTTTTGAAGTTTTTTCTTGTACTTTTAAGCCAATCAGATACCCTACGGGCTCGGAAAGTGCAACGAAACCATCAAATTTTAGCTAGAAACTGTATTTTTGTCGATTTTTATTGAATTTGAACTATATTACAACGTTTTTTGATGGTTCTGAGCCACCAAACACACTTAAAGCATGCAGAATCGACTCAGAATAGGAAAGGGAGACGTTTAGGTCAATTTTATGCATTCTGGCGTTCGTAGATACAAGAAAACTGTTAAAATTCTTCAGAAACGTCACTTTTGAAGTGTTTTCTTGTACTTTTAAGCCAATCAGATACCCTACGGGCTCGGAAAGTGCAACGAAACCATCAAATTTTAGCTAGAAACTGTATTTTTGTCGATTTTTATTGAATTTGAACTATATTTCAACGTTTTTTGATGGTTCTGAGCCACCAAACACACTTAAAGCATGCAGAATCGACTCAGAATAGGAAAAGGAGACGTTTAGGTCAATTTTATGCATTCTGGCGTTCGTAGATACAAGAAAACTGTTAAAATTCTTCAGAAACGTCACTTTTGAAGTGTTTTCTTGTACTTTTAAGCCAATCAGATACCCTACGGGCTCGGAAAGTGCAACGAAACCATCAAATTTTAGCTAGAAACTGTATTTTTGTCGATTTTTATTGAATTTGAACTATCTTTCAACGTTTTTTGATGGTTCTGAGCCACCAAACACACTTAAAGCATGCAGAATCGACTCAGAATAGGAAAAGGAGACGTTTAGGTCAATTTTATGCATTCTGGCGTTCGTAGATACAAGAAAACTGTTAAAATTCTTCAGAAACGTCACTTTTGAAGTGTTTTCTTGTAGTTTTAAGCCAATCAGATACCCTACGGGCTCGGAAAGTGCAACGAAACCATCAAATTTTAGCTAGAAACTGTATTTTTGTCGATTTTTATTGAATTTGAACTATCTTTCAACGTTTTTTGATGGTTCTGAGCCACCAAACACACTTAAAGCATGCAGAATCGACTCAGAATAGGAAAAGGAGACGTTTAGGTCAATTTTATGCATTCTGGCGTTCGTAGATACAAGAAAACTGTTAAAATTCTTCAGAAACGTCACTTTTGAAGTGTTTTCTTGTACTTTTAAGCCAATCAGATACCCTACGGGCTCGGAAAGTGCAACGAAACCATCAAATTTTAGCTAGAAACTGTATTTTTGTCGATTTTTATTGAATTTGAACTATATTTCAACGTTTTTTGATGGTTCTGAGCCACCAAACACACTTAAAGCATGCAGAATCGACTCAGAATAGGAAAAGGAGACGTTTAGGTCAATTTTATGCATTCTGGCGTTCGTAGATACAAGAAAACTGTTAAAATTCTTCAGAAACGTCACTTTTGAAGTGTTTTCTTGTACTTTTAAGCCAATCAGATACCCTACGGGCTCGGAAAGTGCAACGAAACCATCAAATTTTAGCTAGAAACTGTATTTTTTGTCGATTTTTATTGAATTTGAACTATATTTCAACGTTTTTTGATGGTTCTGAGCCACCAAACACACTTAAAGCATGCAGAATTTAGATCAATTTTATGCATTCTGGCGTTCGTAGATACAAGAAAACTGTTAAAATTCTTCAGAAACGTCACTTTTGAAGTGTTTTCTTGTACTTTTAAGCCAATCAGATACCCTACGGGCTCGGAAAGTGCAACGAAACCATCAAATTTTAGCTAGAAACTGTATTTTTGTCGATTTTTATTGAATTTGAACTATATTTCAACGTTTTTTGATGGTTCTGAGCCACCAAACACACTTAAAGCATGCAGAATCGACTCAGAATAGGAAAAGGAGACGTTTAGGTCAATTTTATGCATTCT
>NW_026973193.1:0-24681 GCF_036711695.1 Zophobas morio | reverse complement strand
CACCAAACACACTTAAAGCATGCAGAATCGACTCAGAATAGGAAAAGGAGACGTTTAGGTCAATTTTATGCATTCTGGCGTTCGTAGATACAAGAAAACTGTTAAAATTCTTCAGAAACGTCACTTTTGAAGTGTTTTCTTGTACTTTTAAGCCACTCAGATACCCTACGGGCTCGGAAAGTGCAACGAAACCATCAAATTTTAGCTAGAAACTGTATTTTTGTCGATTTTTATTGAATTTGAACTATATTTCAACGTTTTTTGATGGTTCTGAGCCACCAAACACACTTAAAGCATGCAGAATCGACTCAGAATAGGAAAAGGAGACGTTTAGGTCAATTTTATGCATTCTGGCGTTCGTAGATACAAGAAAACTGTTAAAATTCTTCAGAAACGTCACTTTTGAAGTGTTTTCTTGTACTTTTAAGCCACTCAGATACCCTACGGGCTCGGAAAGTGCAACGAAACCATCAAATTTTAGCTAGAAACTGTATTTTTGTCGATTTTTATTGAATTTGAACTATATTTCAACGTTTTTTGATGGTTCTGAGCCACCAAACACACTTAAAGCATGCAGAATCGACTCAGAATAGGAAAAGGAGACGTTTAGGTCAATTTTATGCATTCTGGCGTTCGTAGATACAAGAAAACTGTTAAAATTCTTCAGAAACGTCACTTTTGAAGTGTTTTCTTGTACTTTTAAGCCACTCAGATACCCTACGGGCTCGGAAAGTGCAACGAAACCATCAAATTTTAGCTAGAAACTGTATTTTTGTCGATTTTTATTGAATTTGAACTATATTTCAACGTTTTTTGATGGTTCTGAGCCACCAAACACACTTAAAGCATGCAGAATCGACTCAGAATAGGAAAAGGAGACGTTTAGGTCAATTTTATGCATTCTGGCGTTCGTAGATACAAGAAAACTGTTAAAATTCTTCAGAAACGTCACTTTTGAAGTGTTTTCTTGTACTTTTAAGCCACTCAGATACCCTACGGGCTCGGAAAGTGCAACGAAACCATCAAATTTTAGCTAGAAACTGTATTTTTGTCGATTTTTATTGAATTTGAACTATATTTCAACGTTTTTTGATGGTTCTGAGCCACCAAACACACTTAAAGCATGCAGAATCGACTCAGAATAGGAAAAGGAGACGTTTAGGTCAATTTTATGCATTCTGGCGTTCGTAGATACAAGAAAACTGTTAAAATTCTTCAGAAACGTCACTTTTGAAGTGTTTTCTTGTACTTTTAAGCCACTCAGATACCCTACGGGCTCGGAAAGTGCAACGAAACCATCAAATTTTAGCTAGAAACTGTATTTTTGTCGATTTTTATTGAATTTGAACTATATTTCAACGTTTTTTGATGGTTCTGAGCCACCAAACACACTTAAAGCATGCAGAATCGACTCAGAATAGGAAAAGGAGACGTTTAGGTCAATTTTATGCATTCTGGCGTTCGTAGATACAAGAAAACTGTTAAAATTCTTCAGAAACGTCACTTTTGAAGTGTTTTCTTGTACTTTTAAGCCACTCAGATACCCTACGGGCTCGGAAAGTGCAACGAAACCATCAAATTTTAGCTAGAAACTGTATTTTTGTCGATTTTTATTGAATTTGAACTATATTTCAACGTTTTTTGATGGTTCTGAGCCACCAAACACACTTAAAGCATGCAGAATCGACTCAGAATAGGAAAAGGAGACGTTTAGGTCAATTTTATGCATTCTGGCGTTCGTAGATACAAGAAAACTGTTAAAATTCTTCAGAAACGTCACTTTTGAAGTGTTTTCTTGTACTTTTAAGCCACTCAGATACCCTACGGGCTCGGAAAGTGCAACGAAACCATCAAATTTTAGCTAGAAACTGTATTTTTGTCGATTTTTATTGAATTTGAACTATATTTCAACGTTTTTTGATGGTTCTGAGCCACCAAACACACTTAAAGCATGCAGAATCGACTCAGAATAGGAAAAGGAGACGTTTAGGTCAATTTTATGCATTCTGGCGTTCGTAGATACAAGAAAACTGTTAAAATTCTTCAGAAACGTCACTTTTGAAGTGTTTTCTTGTACTTTTAAGCCACTCAGATACCCTACGGGCTCGGAAAGTGCAACGAAACCATCAAATTTTAGCTAGAAACTGTATTTTTGTCGATTTTTATTGAATTTGAACTATATTTCAACGTTTTTTGATGGTTCTGAGCCACCAAACACACTTAAAGCATGCAGAATCGACTCAGAATAGGAAAAGGAGACGTTTAGGTCAATTTTATGCATTCTGGCGTTCGTAGATACAAGAAAACTGTTAAAATTCTTCAGAAACGTCACTTTTGAAGTGTTTTCTTGTACTTTTAAGCCACTCAGATACCCTACGGGCTCGGAAAGTGCAACGAAACCATCAAATTTTAGCTAGAAACTGTATTTTTGTCGATTTTTATTGAATTTGAACTATATTTCAACGTTTTTTGATGGTTCTGAGCCACCAAACACACTTAAAGCATGCAGAATCGACTCAGAATAGGAAAAGGAGACGTTTAGGTCAATTTTATGCATTCTGGCGTTCGTAGATACAAGAAAACTGTTAAAATTCTTCAGAAACGTCACTTTTGAAGTGTTTTCTTGTACTTTTAAGCCACTCAGATACCCTACGGGCTCGGAAAGTGCAACGAAACCATCAAATTTTAGCTAGAAACTGTATTTTTGTCGATTTTTATTGAATTTGAACTATATTTCAACGTTTTTTGATGGTTCTGAGCCACCAAACACACTTAAAGCATGCAGAATCGACTCAGAATAGGAAAAGGAGACGTTTAGGTCAATTTTATGCATTCTGGCGTTCGTAGATACAAGAAAACTGTTAAAATTCTTCAGAAACGTCACTTTTGAAGTGTTTTCTTGTACTTTTAAGCCACTCAGATACCCTACGGGCTCGGAAAGTGCAACGAAACCATCAAATTTTAGCTAGAAACTGTATTTTTGTCGATTTTTATTGAATTTGAACTATATTTCAACGTTTTTTGATGGTTCTGAGCCACCAAACACACTTAAAGCATGCAGAATCGACTCAGAATAGGAAAAGGAGACGTTTAGGTCAATTTTATGCATTCTGGCGTTCGTAGATACAAGAAAACTGTTAAAATTCTTCAGAAACGTCACTTTTGAAGTGTTTTCTTGTACTTTTAAGCCACTCAGATACCCTACGGGCTCGGAAAGTGCAACGAAACCATCAAATTTTAGCTAGAAACTGTATTTTTGTCGATTTTTATTGAATTTGAACTATATTTCAACGTTTTTTGATGGTTCTGAGCCACCAAACACACTTAAAGCATGCAGAATCGACTCAGAATAGGAAAAGGAGACGTTTAGGTCAATTTTATGCATTCTGGCGTTCGTAGATACAAGAAAACTGTTAAAATTCTTCAGAAACGTCACTTTTGAAGTGTTTTCTTGTACTTTTAAGCCACTCAGATACCCTACGGGCTCGGAAAGTGCAACGAAACCATCAAACTTTAGCTAGAAACTGTATTTTTGTCGATTTTTATTGAATTTGAACTATATTTCAACGTTTTTTGATGGTTCTGAGCCACCAAACACACTTAAAGCATGCAGAATCGACTCAGAATAGGAAAAGGAGACGTTTAGGTCAATTTTATGCATTCTGGCGTTCGTAGATACAAGAAAACTGTTAAAATTCTTCAGAAACGTCACTTTTGAAGTGTTTTCTTGTACTTTTAAGCCACTCAGATACCCTACGGGCTCGGAAAGTGCAACGAAACCATCAAATTTTAGCTAGAAACTGTATTTTTGTCGATTTTTATTGAATTTGAACTATATTTCAACGTTTTTTGATGGTTCTGAGCCACCAAACACACTTAAAGCATGCAGAATCGACTCAGAATAGGAAAAGGAGACGTTTAGGTCAATTTTATGCATTCTGGCGTTCGTAGATACAAGAAAACTGTTAAAATTCTTCAGAAACGTCACTTTTGAAGTGTTTTCTTGTACTTTTAAGCCACTCAGATACCCTACGGGCTCGGAAAGTGCAACGAAACCATCAAATTTTAGCTAGAAACTGTATTTTTGTCGATTTTTATTGAATTTGAACTATATTTCAACGTTTTTTGATGGTTCTGAGCCACCAAACACACTTAAAGCATGCAGAATCGACTCAGAATAGGAAAAGGAGACGTTTAGGTCAATTTTATGCATTCTGGCGTTCGTAGATACAAGAAAACTGTTAAAATTCTTCAGAAACGTCACTTTTGAAGTGTTTTCTTGTACTTTTAAGCCACTCAGATACCCTACGGGCTCGGAAAGTGCAACGAAACCATCAAATTTTAGCTAGAAACTGTATTTTTGTCGATTTTTATTGAATTTGAACTATATTTCAACGTTTTTTGATGGTTCTGAGCCACCAAACACACTTAAAGCATGCAGAATCGACTCAGAATAGGAAAAGGAGACGTTTAGGTCAATTTTATGCATTCTGGCGTTCGTAGATACAAGAAAACTGTTAAAATTCTTCAGAAACGTCACTTTTGAAGTGTTTTCTTGTACTTTTAAGCCACTCAGATACCCTACGGGCTCGGAAAGTGCAACGAAACCATCAAATTTTAGCTAGAAACTGTATTTTTGTCGATTTTTATTGAATTTGAACTATATTTCAACGTTTTTTGATGGTTCTGAGCCACCAAACACACTTAAAGCATGCAGAATCGACTCAGAATAGGAAAAGGAGACGTTTAGGTCAATTTTATGCATTCTGGCGTTCGTAGATACAAGAAAACTGTTAAAATTCTTCAGAAACGTCACTTTTGAAGTGTTTTCTTGTACTTTTAAGCCACTCAGATACCCTACGGGCTCGGAAAGTGCAACGAAACCATCAAATTTTAGCTAGAAACTGTATTTTTGTCGATTTTTATTGAATTTGAACTATATTTCAACGTTTTTTGATGGTTCTGAGCCACCAAACACACTTAAAGCATGCAGAATCGACTCAGAATAGGAAAAGGAGACGTTTAGGTCAATTTTATGCATTCTGGCGTTCGTAGATACAAGAAAACTGTTAAAATTCTTCAGAAACGTCACTTTTGAAGTGTTTTCTTGTACTTTTAAGCCACTCAGATACCCTACGGGCTCGGAAAGTGCAACGAAACCATCAAATTTTAGCTAGAAACTGTATTTTTGTCGATTTTTATTGAATTTGAACTATATTTCAACGTTTTTTGATGGTTCTGAGCCACCAAACACACTTAAAGCATGCAGAATCGACTCAGAATAGGAAAAGGAGACGTTTAGGTCAATTTTATGCATTCTGGCGTTCGTAGATACAAGAAAACTGTTAAAATTCTTCAGAAACGTCACTTTTGAAGTGTTTTCTTGTACTTTTAAGCCACTCAGATACCCTACGGGCTCGGAAAGTGCAACGAAACCATCAAATTTTAGCTAGAAACTGTATTTTTGTCGATTTTTATTGAATTTGAACTATATTTCAACGTTTTTTGATGGTTCTGAGCCACCAAACACACTTAAAGCATGCAGAATCGACTCAGAATAGGAAAAGGAGACGTTTAGGTCAATTTTATGCATTCTGGCGTTCGTAGATACAAGAAAACTGTTAAAATTCTTCAGAAACGTCACTTTTGAAGTGTTTTCTTGTACTTTTAAGCCACTCAGATACCCTACGGGCTCGGAAAGTGCAACGAAACCATCAAATTTTAGCTAGAAACTGTATTTTTGTCGATTTTTATTGAATTTGAACTATATTTCAACGTTTTTTGATGGTTCTGAGCCACCAAACACACTTAAAGCATGCAGAATCGACTCAGAATAGGAAAAGGAGACGTTTAGGTCAATTTTATGCATTCTGGCGTTCGTAGATACAAGAAAACTGTTAAAATTCTTCAGAAACGTCACTTTTGAAGTGTTTTCTTGTACTTTTAAGCCACTCAGATACCCTACGGGCTCGGAAAGTGCAACGAAACCATCAAATTTTAGCTAGAAACTGTATTTTTGTCGATTTTTATTGAATTTGAACTATATTTCAACGTTTTTTGATGGTTCTGAGCCACCAAACACACTTAAAGCATGCAGAATCGACTCAGAATAGGAAAAGGAGACGTTTAGGTCAATTTTATGCATTCTGGCGTTCGTAGATACAAGAAAACTGTTAAAATTCTTCAGAAACGTCACTTTTGAAGTGTTTTCTTGTACTTTTAAGCCACTCAGATACCCTACGGGCTCGGAAAGTGCAACGAAACCATCAAATTTTAGCTAGAAACTGTATTTTTGTCGATTTTTATTGAATTTGAACTATATTTCAACGTTTTTTGATGGTTCTGAGCCACCAAACACACTTAAAGCATGCAGAATCGACTCAGAATAGGAAAAGGAGACGTTTAGGTCAATTTTATGCATTCTGGCGTTCGTAGATACAAGAAAACTGTTAAAATTCTTCAGAAACGTCACTTTTGAAGTGTTTTCTTGTACTTTTAAGCCACTCAGATACCCTACGGGCTCGGAAAGTGCAACGAAACCATCAAATTTTAGCTAGAAACTGTATTTTTGTCGATTTTTATTGAATTTGAACTATATTTCAACGTTTTTTGATGGTTCTGAGCCACCAAACACACTTAAAGCATGCAGAATCGACTCAGAATAGGAAAAGGAGACGTTTAGGTCAATTTTATGCATTCTGGCGTTCGTAGATACAAGAAAACTGTTAAAATTCTTCAGAAACGTCACTTTTGAAGTGTTTTCTTGTACTTTTAAGCCACTCAGATACCCTACGGGCTCGGAAAGTGCAACGAAACCATCAAATTTTAGCTAGAAACTGTATTTTTGTCGATTTTTATTGAATTTGAACTATATTTCAACGTTTTTTGATGGTTCTGAGCCACCAAACACACTTAAAGCATGCAGAATCGACTCAGAATAGGAAAAGGAGACGTTTAGGTCAATTTTATGCATTCTGGCGTTCGTAGATACAAGAAAACTGTTAAAATTCTTCAGAAACGTCACTTTTGAAGTGTTTTCTTGTACTTTTAAGCCACTCAGATACCCTACGGGCTCGGAAAGTGCAACGAAACCATCAAATTTTAGCTAGAAACTGTATTTTTGTCGATTTTTATTGAATTTGAACTATATTTCAACGTTTTTTGATGGTTCTGAGCCACCAAACACACTTAAAGCATGCAGAATCGACTCAGAATAGGAAAAGGAGACGTTTAGGTCAATTTTATGCATTCTGGCGTTCGTAGATACAAGAAAACTGTTAAAATTCTTCAGAAACGTCACTTTTGAAGTGTTTTCTTGTACTTTTAAGCCACTCAGATACCCTACGGGCTCGGAAAGTGCAACGAAACCATCAAATTTTAGCTAGAAACTGTATTTTTGTCGATTTTTATTGAATTTGAACTATATTTCAACGTTTTTTGATGGTTCTGAGCCACCAAACACACTTAAAGCATGCAGAATCGACTCAGAATAGGAAAAGGAGACGTTTAGGTCAATTTTATGCATTCTGGCGTTCCTAGATACAAGAAAACTGTTAAAATTCTTCAGAAACGTCACTTTTGAAGTGTTTTCTTGTACTTTTAAGCCACTCAGATACCCTACGGGCTCGGAAAGTGCAACGAAACCATCAAATTTTAGCTAGAAACTGTATTTTTGTCGATTTTTATTGAATTTGAACTATATTTCAACGTTTTTTGATGGTTCTGAGCCACCAAACACACTTAAAGAATGCAGAATCGACTCAGAATAGGAAAAGGAGACGTTTAGGTCAATTTTATGCATTCTGGCGTTCGTAGATACAAGAAAACTGTTAAAATTCTTCAGAAACGTCACTTTTGAAGTGTTTTCTTGTACTTTTAAGCCACTCAGATACCCTACGGGCTCGGAAAGTGCAACGAAACCATCAAATTTTAGCTAGAAACTGTATTTTTGTCGATTTTTATTGAATTTGAACTATATTTCAACGTTTTTTGATGGTTCTGAGCCACCAAACACACTTAAAGCATGCAGAATCGACTCAGAATAGGAAAAGGAGACGTTTAGGTCAATTTTATGCATTCTGGCGTTCGTAGATACAAGAAAACTGTTAAAATTCTTCAGAAACGTCACTTTTGAAGTGTTTTCTTGTACTTTTAAGCCACTCAGATACCCTACGGGCTCGGAAAGTGCAACGAAACCATCAAATTTTAGCTAGAAACTGTATTTTTGTCGATTTTTATTGAATTTGAACTATATTTCAACGTTTTTTGATGGTTCTGAGCCACCAAACACACTTAAAGCATGCAGAATCGACTCAGAATAGGAAAAGGAGACGTTTAGGTCAATTTTATGCATTCTGGCGTTCGTAGATACAAGAAAACTGTTAAAATTCTTCAGAAACGTCACTTTTGAAGTGTTTTCTTGTACTTTTAAGCCACTCAGATACCCTACGGGCTCGGAAAGTGCAACGAAACCATCAAATTTTAGCTAGAAACTGTATTTTTGTCGATTTTTATTGAATTTGAACTATATTTCAACGTTTTTTGATGGTTCTGAGCCACCAAACACACTTAAAGCATGCAGAATCGACTCAGAATAGGAAAAGGAGACGTTTAGGTCAATTTTATGCATTCTGGCGTTCCTAGATACAAGAAAACTGTTAAAATTCTTCAGAAACGTCACTTTTGAAGTGTTTTCTTGTACTTTTAAGCCACTCAGATACCCTACGGGCTCGGAAAGTGCAACGAAACCATCAAATTTTAGCTAGAAACTGTATTTTTGTCGATTTTTATTGAATTTGAACTATATTTCAACGTTTTTTGATGGTTCTGAGCCACCAAACACACTTAAAGAATGCAGAATCGACTCAGAATAGGAAAAGGAGACGTTTAGGTCAATTTTATGCATTCTGGCGTTCGTAGATACAAGAAAACTGTTAAAATTCTTCAGAAACGTCACTTTTGAAGTGTTTTCTTGTACTTTTAAGCCACTCAGATACCCTACGGGCTCGGAAAGTGCAACGAAACCATCAAATTTTAGCTAGAAACTGTATTTTTGTCGATTTTTATTGAATTTGAACTATATTTCAACGTTTTTTGATGGTTCTGAGCCACCAAACACACTTAAAGCATGCAGAATCGACTCAGAATAGGAAAAGGAGACGTTTAGGTCAATTTTATGCATTCTGGCGTTCGTAGATACAAGAAAACTGTTAAAATTCTTCAGAAACGTCACTTTTGAAGTGTTTTCTTGTACTTTTAAGCCACTCAGATACCCTACGGGCTCGGAAAGTGCAACGAAACCATCAAATTTTAGCTAGAAACTGTATTTTTGTCGATTTTTATTGAATTTGAACTATATTTCAACGTTTTTTGATGGTTCTGAGCCACCAAACACACTTAAAGCATGCAGAATCGACTCAGAATAGGAAAAGGAGACGTTTAGGTCAATTTTATGCATTCTGGCGTTCCTAGATACAAGAAAACTGTTAAAATTCTTCAGAAACGTCACTTTTGAAGTGTTTTCTTGTACTTTTAAGCCACTCAGATACCCTACGGGCTCGGAAAGTGCAACGAAACCATCAAATTTTAGCTAGAAACTGTATTTTTGTCGATTTTTATTGAATTTGAACTATATTTCAACGTTTTTTGATGGTTCTGAGCCACCAAACACACTTAAAGAATGCAGAATCGACTCAGAATAGGAAAAGGAGACGTTTAGGTCAATTTTATGCATTCTGGCGTTCGTAGATACAAGAAAACTGTTAAAATTCTTCAGAAACGTCACTTTTGAAGTGTTTTCTTGTACTTTTAAGCCACTCAGATACCCTACGGGCTCGGAAAGTGCAACGAAACCATCAAATTTTAGCTAGAAACTGTATTTTTGTCGATTTTTATTGAATTTGAACTATATTTCAACGTTTTTTGATGGTTCTGAGCCACCAAACACACTTAAAGCATGCAGAATCGACTCAGAATAGGAAAAGGAGACGTTTAGGTCAATTTTATGCATTCTGGCGTTCGTAGATACAAGAAAACTGTTAAAATTCTTCAGAAACGTCACTTTTGAAGTGTTTTCTTGTACTTTTAAGCCACTCAGATACCCTACGGGCTCGGAAAGTGCAACGAAACCATCAAATTTTAGCTAGAAACTGTATTTTTGTCGATTTTTATTGAATTTGAACTATATTTCAACGTTTTTTGATGGTTCTGAGCCACCAAACACACTTAAAGCATGCAGAATCGACTCAGAATAGGAAAAGGAGACGTTTAGGTCAATTTTATGCATTCTGGCGTTCGTAGATACAAGAAAACTGTTAAAATTCTTCAGAAACGTCACTTTTGAAGTGTTTTCTTGTACTTTTAAGCCACTCAGATACCCTACGGGCTCGGAAAGTGCAACGAAACCATCAAATTTTAGCTAGAAACTGTATTTTTGTCGATTTTTATTGAATTTGAACTATATTTCAACGTTTTTTGATGGTTCTGAGCCACCAAACACACTTAAAGCATGCAGAATCGACTCAGAATAGGAATATATTTGTGAAAAACTTTCCTCAGAAGATGTCATAGTTGATAAATTACCAACGAAAGGAACATTTCAGTCGTTCAGAATAGGAGTTAAATTTATCTATAAAGATAATTTACTTAAGGAAGACTTTTGGCCAGAGGGAATTATAGTGAGACGCTTTAATTTTAGTAGTAAAACTTTTTTAGAAGACCCAACCAAGAGTGCATAAGTGTGGATTCTCGTAGTGACTCAATATCTCACGATAACTCCCGTGATGTTTCTTTAAATTATATGAACTTAAGTTGTTTCTACCAAAATGTTCGTGGTTTAAACACGAAAATAACTGATTTTTATAATTTTACCACTTCAACTGACTATGACCTCATCGGACTGACAGAATCATGGTTAAAACCTTCTGTTAATAGTTCTGAACTATTTAATCACAATTATCTTGTACTTAGATGCGACCGCAATGTACAGGCGTTAGGTGTTTCAAAGGGTGGTGGCGCTCTGTTGGCAGTTACGAACCGTGTTTGTGCTGCACCACTCGATCTTATAGGTTTAAGAAATTCTTTTAGCTCTATTGATATAGTTGGTTGTCAATTATCGCTTTCTAGCGGTGTTTTGTATGTTTTTGTAATTTATGTACCCCCCAATATTTCATCATATGAGCTGGATCAATTTCTGGAGGATCTTGCGGTATTAGATTGTATGTGTAATAAGAATACTTTAATCATGGGTGACTTTAACGTTGCCAAATATGGTAGTAATGATTCCAACATCACTAAATGCTTATCGCTAGACAACTATGCAAATTTTTTAAATCTAACGCAACATAACAACATACTCAATTGTTTGAATGTCTCTTTGGACCTAGTATTCTCCAATATAGATTGTTTTTCAGTACTACGCGCTGATCCTGCTGTAAAGGAAGATCCCTATCATCCTGCTCTTCAGTTTCTTTTTAAAGTATTCCATTCTCAGGCTAAATTTGCAATTAATAACAGCCATCCTTCATATAATTTTAAAAAGGCTGATTATGCACGTATGTACAACCTATTCCTATACGCTGACTGGAGCCCCATTTTAGAATCTACTAATCCTACTGAGGCATGTGAACTTTTCTACAAAACTGTCTATGAAATATTCGATATTACTGTACCATTGCGTCATGTTAGTAAAGCTCAAAGTAAAAATCGTTATCCTTCTTGGTATTCTCCACAAATAATAAGGGTTTTAAAACGTAAAACCAAAGCCCATAGATTATATAAAAGGTATGGTACGTTGTTCTTTTTTAATAAATTTAAACGGTTGAGATCATTGTCTAAATATCTAATCGATACAGCTTACAAGAAATTCATAATTGACGCGGAAAATAACCTCTCAACTGATCCAACGAAATTATGGTCATTTGTTCAAAATAAAAAAAATCAAACTAGAATCCCAAATGTTATCAGGGACGCCGACGATGTATGTTATGACACTCCAGACACTATAGTAAATGCCTTTGCGCGCTACTTTGCAAGTGTTTATCAGCCTTCTAATCCCGGTAATCCGTCGTCTTCGCCGAACTATTTCCAGAACATTGATACCCCGTCGATAAGTGAAAACGATATTCTTATAGCAATCAAGAATACTAAAAGTAAATTTACTGCAGGACCTGACCTTATTCCGAACTTTGTTATTAAAGATTGTGCGTGTGTACTAGCAGTACCGTTACTGCATATATATAATCAAATACTTAAATGTGCTACCTTCCCTTCTATTTGGAAACAGGCCAGAATTTGCCCAATTCTTAAAAAGGGCAATCCTGCACAGATTAGCAATTACAGGCCAATCGCCATTATTAATAACTTTGCAAAAATCTTTGAAATGATTCTATATAAACACATTTACAATAGCATCAAATCCTTTATCTCACCCTTACAGCATGGGTTTGTTGAAAAAAGAAGTACAGTCACCAACTTAGCTACCTTCACGCAGTTCACTGCCAACTGTGTAGATGCAGGGGGTCAAGTTGACGTGATTTACACAGATTTTTGTAAGGCCTTTGATCAAATAGATATATTCATCTTACTTGACAAGATGAATTTACTTGGATTTAATGATCATATATTACATCTTCTATCATCTTACTTATTTGATCGGGTTCTATATGTAGAATATATGGGGCATCAGTCACATCCATTCATCGCTACATCGGGTGTCCCTCAGGGCTCAAATTTGGGACCACTATTGTTCCTTATATTTATTAACGATCTGCCGGAAATTATTAGATGTAATAAGTTGATGTTTGCCGATGATTTAAAAATTTTTAACTCTGTAGCGTCTATAAGTGATTGTCATCAATTACAACAAGATCTGGATAACCTATATCTTTGGTGTGTCAACAATAAACTGCATCTCAATGTAGCTAAATGTTATGTTATGACGTTTACAAAAAGAAAATACATATCCTTCAATATGACTATTATATTAATAATTACACACTGAATAGACTTAAGGAATCTCGTGATCTTGGTGTAATATTTGATTGTGAATTAAATTTCACTACACATATAAATGAAATGGTTAAATCAGCCAATAAGACCTTAGGTTTCATCTATAGAAATTGTAAGGATTTCAAAAGTTTGCATGTTCTGAAGGTTTTGTACTATTCTTTAGTTAGACCTAAGCTTGAATATGGTAGTCTAGTTTGGCATCCCATATATGTAGTCCATAAACACCACATTGAGTCAATTCAAAGGAGATTTTTGAAATATCTCATGTTTAAAACTCATGGTTTCTACCCGCCTAGAGGAATCGACCATGGTGAGCTTCTGCAGATGTTTAACTGTGAATCACTCGAATTCCGCCGCATAACTGCAGCTGTTAAATTTTTGTATAACTTAATTTGGGTTAAAATAGATTGCACTGACCTATTAGGCTCCATAAATGTTTTAGTTCCAAGAGCGGGAGTCCGTCTATACTTAAGTTTTTATAATCTTAATGCAAGAACAAATGTACTTCGCAAAAGTCCAGTCTATTTAATGCATTGTTATTTCAATATAATTTGTCGTGACTGTGATTTATTCAGCGATTCTTTGCACTTTATTGTTAAGATTTTGTCTGGAAAATTGCATCCCTATGTATTGTAACTTAATTGTAATTGTAATTTCCTGTTATATATGTATTTTGTATTTTTTTTTTGCCTACTTGTGGCTTATGCTGTTTGGCAAATATATACCTATTATTATTATTATTATTATTAAAAAAAGGAGACGTTTAGGTCAATTTTATGCATTCTGGCGTTCGTAGATACAAGAAAACTGTTAAAATTCTTCAGAAACGTCACTTTTGAAGTGTTTTCTTGTACTTTTAAGCAACTCAGATACCCTACGGGCTCGGAAAGTGCAACGAAACCATCAAATTTTAGCTAGAAACTGTATTTTTGTCGATTTTTATTGAATTTGAACTATATTTCAACATTTTTTGATGGTTCTGAGCCACCAAACACACTTAAAGCATGCAGAATCGACTCAGAATAGGAAAAGGAGACGTTTAGGTCAATTTTATGCATTCTGGCGTTCGTAGATACAAGAAAACTGTTAAAATTCTTCAGAAACGTCACTTTTGAAGTGTTTTCTTGTACTTTTAAGCCACTCAGATACCCTACGGGCTCGGAAAGTGCAACGAAACCATCAAATTTTAGCTAGAAACTGTATTTTTGTCGATTTTTATTGAATTTGAACTATATTTCAACGTTTTTTGATGGTTCTGAGCCACCAAACACACTTAAAGCATGCAGAATCGACTCAGAATAGGAATATATTTGTGAAAAACTTTCCTCAGAAGATGTCATAGTTGATAAATTACCAACGAAAGGAACATTTCAGTCGTTCAGAATAGGAGTTAAATTTATCTATAAAGATAATTTACTTAAGGAAGACTTTTGGCCAGAGGGAATTATAGTGAGACGCTTTAATTTTAGTAGTAAAACTTTTTTAGAAGACCCAACCAAGAGTGCATAAGTGTGGATTCTCGTAGTGACTCAATATCTCACGATAACTCCCGTGATGTTTCTTTAAATTATATGAACTTAAGTTGTTTCTACCAAAATGTTCGTGGTTTAAACACGAAAATAACTGATTTTTATAATTTTACCACTTCAACTGACTATGACCTCATCGGACTGACAGAATCATGGTTAAAACCTTCTGTTAATAGTTCTGAACTATTTAATCACAATTATCTTGTACTTAGATGCGACCGCAATGTACAGGCGTTAGGTGTTTCAAAGGGTGGTGGCGCTCTGTTGGCAGTTACGAACCGTGTTTGTGCTGCACCACTCGATCTTATAGGTTTAAGAAATTCTTTTAGCTCTATTGATATAGTTGGTTGTCAATTATCGCTTTCTAGCGGTGTTTTGTATGTTTTTGTAATTTATGTACCCCCCAATATTTCATCATATGAGCTGGATCAATTTCTGGAGGATCTTGCGGTATTAGATTGTATGTGTAATAAGAATACTTTAATCATGGGTGACTTTAACGTTGCCAAATATGGTAGTAATGATTCCAACATCACTAAATGCTTATCGCTAGACAACTATGCAAATTTTTTAAATCTAACGCAACATAACAACATACTCAATTGTTTGAATGTCTCTTTGGACCTAGTATTCTCCAATATAGATTGTTTTTCAGTACTACGCGCTGATCCTGCTGTAAAGGAAGATCCCTATCATCCTGCTCTTCAGTTTCTTTTTAAAGTATTCCATTCTCAGGCTAAATTTGCAATTAATAACAGCCATCCTTCATATAATTTTAAAAAGGCTGATTATGCACGTATGTACAACCTATTCCTATACGCTGACTGGAGCCCCATTTTAGAATCTACTAATCCTACTGAGGCATGTGAACTTTTCTACAAAACTGTCTATGAAATATTCGATATTACTGTACCATTGCGTCATGTTAGTAAAGCTCAAAGTAAAAATCGTTATCCTTCTTGGTATTCTCCACAAATAATAAGGGTTTTAAAACGTAAAACCAAAGCCCATAGATTATATAAAAGGTATGGTACGTTGTTCTTTTTTAATAAATTTAAACGGTTGAGATCATTGTCTAAATATCTAATCGATACAGCTTACAAGAAATTCATAATTGACGCGGAAAATAACCTCTCAACTGATCCAACGAAATTATGGTCATTTGTTCAAAATAAAAAAAATCAAACTAGAATCCCAAATGTTATCAGGGACGCCGACGATGTATGTTATGACACTCCAGACACTATAGTAAATGCCTTTGCGCGCTACTTTGCAAGTGTTTATCAGCCTTCTAATCCCGGTAATCCGTCGTCTTCGCCGAACTATTTCCAGAACATTGATACCCCGTCGATAAGTGAAAACGATATTCTTATAGCAATCAAGAATACTAAAAGTAAATTTACTGCAGGACCTGACCTTATTCCGAACTTTGTTATTAAAGATTGTGCGTGTGTACTAGCAGTACCGTTACTGCATATATATAATCAAATACTTAAATGTGCTACCTTCCCTTCTATTTGGAAACAGGCCAGAATTTGCCCAATTCTTAAAAAGGGCAATCCTGCACAGATTAGCAATTACAGGCCAATCGCCATTATTAATAACTTTGCAAAAATCTTTGAAATGATTCTATATAAACACATTTACAATAGCATCAAATCCTTTATCTCACCCTTACAGCATGGGTTTGTTGAAAAAAGAAGTACAGTCACCAACTTAGCTACCTTCACGCAGTTCACTGCCAACTGTGTAGATGCAGGGGGTCAAGTTGACGTGATTTACACAGATTTTTGTAAGGCCTTTGATCAAATAGATATATTCATCTTACTTGACAAGATGAATTTACTTGGATTTAATGATCATATATTACATCTTCTATCATCTTACTTATTTGATCGGGTTCTATATGTAGAATATATGGGGCATCAGTCACATCCATTCATCGCTACATCGGGTGTCCCTCAGGGCTCAAATTTGGGACCACTATTGTTCCTTATATTTATTAACGATCTGCCGGAAATTATTAGATGTAATAAGTTGATGTTTGCCGATGATTTAAAAATTTTTAACTCTGTAGCGTCTATAAGTGATTGTCATCAATTACAACAAGATCTGGATAACCTATATCTTTGGTGTGTCAACAATAAACTGCATCTCAATGTAGCTAAATGTTATGTTATGACGTTTACAAAAAGAAAATACATATCCTTCAATATGACTATTATATTAATAATTACACACTGAATAGACTTAAGGAATCTCGTGATCTTGGTGTAATATTTGATTGTGAATTAAATTTCACTACACATATAAATGAAATGGTTAAATCAGCCAATAAGACCTTAGGTTTCATCTATAGAAATTGTAAGGATTTCAAAAGTTTGCATGTTCTGAAGGTTTTGTACTATTCTTTAGTTAGACCTAAGCTTGAATATGGTAGTCTAGTTTGGCATCCCATATATGTAGTCCATAAACACCACATTGAGTCAATTCAAAGGAGATTTTTGAAATATCTCATGTTTAAAACTCATGGTTTCTACCCGCCTAGAGGAATCGACCATGGTGAGCTTCTGCAGATGTTTAACTGTGAATCACTCGAATTCCGCCGCATAACTGCAGCTGTTAAATTTTTGTATAACTTAATTTGGGTTAAAATAGATTGCACTGACCTATTAGGCTCCATAAATGTTTTAGTTCCAAGAGCGGGAGTCCGTCTATACTTAAGTTTTTATAATCTTAATGCAAGAACAAATGTACTTCGCAAAAGTCCAGTCTATTTAATGCATTGTTATTTCAATATAATTTGTCGTGACTGTGATTTATTCAGCGATTCTTTGCACTTTATTGTTAAGATTTTGTCTGGAAAATTGCATCCCTATGTATTGTAACTTAATTGTAATTGTAATTTCCTGTTATATATGTATTTTGTATTTTTTTTTGCCTACTTGTGGCTTATGCTGTTTGGCAAATATATACCTATTATTATTATTATTATTATTAAAAAAAGGAGACGTTTAGGTCAATTTTATGCATTCTGGCGTTCGTAGATACAAGAAAACTGTTAAAATTCTTCAGAAACGTCACTTTTGAAGTGTTTTCTTGTACTTTTAAGCAACTCAGATACCCTACGGGCTCGGAAAGTGCAACGAAACCATCAAATTTTAGCTAGAAACTGTATTTTTGTCGATTTTTATTGAATTTGAACTATATTTCAACATTTTTTGATGGTTCTGAGCCACCAAACACACTTAAAGCATGCAGAATCGACTCAGAATAGGAAAAGGAGACGTTTAGGTCAATTTTATGCATTCTGGCGTTCGTAGATACAAGAAAACTGTTAAAATTCTTCAGAAACGTCACTTTTGAAGTGTTTTCTTGTACTTTTAAGCCACTCAGATACCCTACGGGCTCGGAAAGTGCAACGAAACCATCAAATTTTAGCTAGAAACTGTATTTTTGTCGATTTTTATTGAATTTGAACTATATTTCAACGTTTTTTGATGGTTCTGAGCCACCAAACACACTTAAAGCATGCAGAATCGACTCAGAATAGGAAAAGGAGACGTTTAGGTCAATTTTATGCATTCTGGCGTTCGTAGATACAAGAAAACTGTTAAAATTCTTCAGAAACGTCACTTTTGAAGTGTTTTCTTGTACTTTTAAGCCACTCAGATACCCTACGGGCTCGGAAAGTGCAACGAAACCATCAAATTTTAGCTAGAAACTGTATTTTTGTCGATTTTTATTGAATTTGAACTATATTTCAACGTTTTTTGATGGTTCTGAGCCACCAAACACACTTAAAGCATGCAGAATCGACTCAGAATAGGAAAAGGAGACGTTTAGGTCAATTTTATGTATTCTGGCGTTCGTAGATACAAGAAAACTGTTAAAATTCTTCAGAAACGTCACTTTTGAAGTGTTTTCTTGTACTTTTAAGCCACTCAGATACCCAACGGGCTCGGAAAGTGCAACGAAACCATCAAATTTTAGCTAGAAACTGTATTTTTGTCGATTTTTATTGAATTTGAACTATATTTCAACGTTTTTTGATGGTTCTGAGCCACCAAACACACTTAAAGCATACAGAATCGACTCAGAATAGGAAAAGGAGACGTTTAGGTCAATTTTATGCATTCTGGCGTTCGTAGATACAAGAAAACTGTTAAAATTCTTCAGAAACGTCACTTTTGAAGTGTTTTCTTGTACTTTTAAGCCACTCAGATACCCTACGGGCTCGGAAAGTGCAACGAAACCATCAAATTTTAGCTAGAAACTGTATTTTTGTCGATTTTTATTGAATTTGAACGCCAGAATGCATAAAATTGACCTAAACGTCTCCTTTTCCTATTCTGAGTCGATTCTGCATGCTTTAAGTGTGTTTGGTGGCTCAGAACCATCAAAAAACGTTGAAATATAGTTCAAATTCAATAAAAATCGACAAAAATACAGTTTCTAGCTAAAATTTGATGGTTTCGTTGCACTTTCCGAGCCCGTAGGGTATCTGAGTGGCTTAAAAGTACAAGAAAACACTTCAAAAGTGACGTTTCTGAAGAATTTTAACAGTTTTCTTGTATCTACGAACGCCAGAATGCATAAAATTGACCTAAACGTCTCCTTTTCCTATTCTGAGTCGATTCTGCATGCTTTAAGTGTGTTTGGTGGCTCAGAACCATCAAAAAACGTTGAAATATAGTTCAAATTCAATAAAAATCGACAAAAATACAGTTTCTAGCTAAAATTTGATGGTTTCGTTGCACTTTCCGAGCCCATAGGGTATCTGAGTGGCTTAAAAGTACAAGAAAACACTTCAAAAGTGACGTTTCTGAAGAATTTTAACAGTTTTCTTGTATCTACGAACGCCAGAATGCATAAAATTGACCTAAACGTCTCCTTTTCCTATTCTGAGTCGATTCTGCATGCTTTAAGTGTGTTTGGTGGCTCAGAACCATCAAAAAACGTTGAAATATAGTTCAAATTAAATAAAAATCGACAAAAATACAGTTTCTAGCTAAAATTTGATGGTTTCGTTGCACTTTCCGAGCCCGTAGGGTATCTGAGTGGCTTAAAAGTACAAGAAAACACTTCAAAAGTGACGTTTCTGAAGAATTTTAACAGTTTTCTTGTATCTACGAACGCCAGAATGCATAAAATTGACCTAAACGTCTCCTTTTCCTATTCTGAGTCGATTCTGCATGCTTTAAGTGTGTTTGGTGGCTCAGAACCATCAAAAAACGTTGAAATATAGTTCAAATTCAATAAAAATCGACAAAAATACAGTTTCTAGCTAAAATTTGATGGTTTCGTTGCACTTTCCGAGCCCGTAGGGTATCTGAGTGGCTTAAAAGTACAAGAAAACACTTCAAAAGTGACGTTTCTGAAGAATTTTAACAGTTTTCTTGTATCTACGAACGCCAGAATGCATAAAATTGACCTAAACGTCTCCTTTTCCTATTCTGAGTCGATTCTGCATGCTTTAAGTGTGTTTGGTGGCTCAGAACCATCAAAAACGTTGAAATATAGTTCAAATTCAATAAAAATCGACAAAAATACAGTTTCTAGCTAAAATTTGATGGTTTCGTTGCACTTTCCGAGCCCGTAGGGTATCTGAGTGGCTTAAAAGTACAAGAAAACACTTCAAAAGTGACGTTTCTGAAGAATTTTAACAGTTTTCTTGTATCTACGAACGCCAGAATGCATAAAATTGACCTAAACATCTCCTTTTCCTATTCTGAGTCGATTCTGCATGCTTTAAGTGTGTTTGGTGGCTCAGAACCATCAAAAAACGTTGAAATATAGTTCAAATTCAATAAAAATCGACAAAAATACAGTTTCTAGCTAAAATTTGATGGTTTCGTTGCACTTTCCGAGCCCGTTGGGTATCTGAGTGGCTTAAAAGTACAAGAAAACACTTCAAAAGTGACGTTTCTGAAGAATTTTAACAGTTTTCTTGTATCTACGAACGCCAGAATGCATAAAATTGACCTAAACGTCTCCTTTTCCTATTCTGAGTCGATTCTGCATGCTTTAAGTGTGTTTGGTGGCTCAGAACCATCAAAAAACGTTGAAATATAGTTCAAATTCAATAAAAATCGACAAAAATACAGTTTCTAGCTAAAATTTGATGGTTTCGTTGCACTTTCCGAGCCCGTAGGGTATCTGAGTGGCTTAAAAGTACAAGAAAACACTTCAAAAGTGACGTTTCTGAAGAATTTTAACAGTTTTCTTGTATCTACGAACGCCAGAATGCATAAAATTGACCTAAACGTCTCCTTTTCCTATTCTGAGTCGATTCTGCATGCTTTAAGTGTGTTTGGTGGCTCAGAACCATCAAAAAACGTTGAAATATAGTTCAAATTCAATAAAAATCGACAAAAATACAGTTTCTAGCTAAAATTTGATGGTTTCGTTGCACTTTCCGAGCCCGTAGGGTATCTGAGTGGCTTAAAAGTACAAGAAAACACTTCAAAAGTGACGTTTCTGAAGAATTTTAACAGTTTTCTTGTATCTACGAACGCCAGAATGCATAAAATTGACCTAAACGTCTCCTTTTCCTATTCTGAGTCGATTCTGCATGCTTTAAGTGTGTTTGGTGGCTCAGAACCATCAAAAAACGTTGAAATATAGTTCAAATTCAATAAAAATCGACAAAAATACAGTTTCTAGCTAAAATTTTATGGTTTCGTTGCACTTTCCGAGCCCGTAGGGTATCTGAGTGGCTTAAAAGTATAAGAAAACACTTCAAAAGTGACGTTTCTGAAGAATTTTAACAGTTTTCTTGTATCTACGAACGCCAGAATGCATAAAATTGACCTAAACGTCTCCTTTTCCTATTCTGAGTCGATTCTGCATGCTTTAAGTGTGTTTGGTGGCTCAGAACCATCAAAAAACGTTGAAATATTGTTCAAATTCAATAAAAATCGACAAAAATACAGTTTCTAGCTAAAATTTGATGGTTTCGTTGCACTTTCCGAGCCCGTAGGGTATCTGAGTGGCTTAAAAGTACAAGAAAACACTTCAAAAGTGACGTTTCTGAAGAATTTTAACAGTTTTCTTGTATCTACGAACGCCAGAATGCATAAAATTGACCTAAACGTCTCCTTTTCCTATTCTGAGTCGATTCTGCATGCTTTAAGTGTGTTTGGTGGCTCAGAACCATCAAAAAACGTTGAAATATAGTTCAAATTCAATAAAAATCGACAAAAATACAGTTTCTAGCTAAAATTTGATGGTTTCGTTGCACTTTCCGAGCCCGTAGGGTATCTGAGTGGCTTAAAAGTACAAGAAAACACTTCAAAAGTGACGTTTCTGAAGAATTTTAACAGTTTTCTTGTATCTACGAACGCCAGAATGCATAAAATTGACCTAAACGTCTCCTTTTCCTATTCTGAGTCGATTCTGCATGCTTTAAGTGTGTTTGGTGGCTCAGAACCATCAAAAAACGTTGAAATATAGTTCAAATTCAATAAAAATCGACAAAAATACAGTTTCTAGCTAAAATTTGATGGTTTCGTTGCACTTTCCGAGCCCGTAGGGTATCTGAGTGGCTTAAAATTACAAGAAAACACTTCAAAAGTGACGTTTCTGAAGAATTTTAAGTGTGTTTGGTGGCTCAGAACCATCAAAAAACGTTGAAATATAGTTCAAATTCAATAAAAATCGACAAAAATACAGTTTCTAGCTAAAATTTGATGGTTTCGTTGCACTTTCCGAGCCCGTAGGGTATCTGAGTGGCTTAAAAGTACAAGAAAACACTTCAAAAGTGACGTTTCTGAAGAATTTTAACAGTTTTCTTGTATCTACGAACGCCAGAATGCATAAAATTGACCTAAACGTCTCCTTTTCCTATTCTGAGTCGATTCTGCATGCTTTAAGTGTGTTTGGTGGTTCAGAACCATCAAAAAACGTTGAAATATAGTTCAAATTCAATAAAAATCGACAAAAATACAGTTTCTAGCTAAAATTTGATGGTTTCGTTGCACTTTCCGAGCCCGTAGGGTATCTGAGTGGCTTAAAAGTACAAGAAAACACTTCAAAAGTGACGTTTCTGAAGAATTTTAACAGTTTTCTTGTATCTACGAACGGCAGAATGCATAAAATTGACCTAAACGTCTCCTTTTCCTATTCTGAGTCGATTCTGCATGCTTTAAGTGTGTTTGGTGGCTCAGAACCATCAAAAAAACGTTGAAATATAGTTCAAATTCAATAAAAATCGACAAAATACAGTTTCTAGCTAAAATTTGATGGTTTCGTTGCACTTTCCGAGCCCGTAGGGTATCTGAGTGGCTTAAAAGTACAAGAAAACACTTCAAAAGTGACGTTTCTGAAGAATTTTAACAGTTTTCTTGTATCTACGAACGCCAGAATGCATAAAATTGACCTAAACGTCTCCTTTTCCTATTCTGAGTCGATTCTGCATGCTTTAAGTGTGTTTGGTGGCTCAGAACCATCAAAAAACGTTGAAATATAGTTCAAATTCAATAAAAATCGACAAAAATACAGTTTCTAGCTAAAATTTGATGGTTTCGTTGCACTTTCCGAGCCCGTAGGGTATCTGAGTGGCTTAAAAGTACAAGAAAACACTTCAAAAGTGACGTTTCTGAAGAATTTTAACAGTTTTCTTGTATCTACGAACGCCAGAATGCATAAAATTGACCTAAACGTCTCCTTTTCCTATTCTGAGTCGATTCTGCATGCTTTAAGTGTGTTTGGTGGCTCAGAACCATCAAAAAACGTTGAAATATAGTTCAAATTCAATAAAAATCGACAAAAATACAGTTTCTAGCTAAAATTTGATGGTTTCGTTGCACTTTCCGAGCCCGTAGGGTATCTGAGTGGCTTAAAATTACAAGAAAACACTTCAAAAGTGACGTTTCTGAAGAATTTTAAGTGTGTTTGGTGGCTCAGAACCATCAAAAAACGTTGAAATATAGTTCAAATTCAATAAAAATCGACAAAAATACAGTTTCTAGCTAAAATTTGATGGTTTCGTTGCACTTTCCGAGCCCGTAGGGTATCTGAGTGGCTTAAAAGTACAAGAAAACACTTCAAAAGTGACGTTTCTGAAGAATTTTAACAGTTTTCTTGTATCTACGAACGCCAGAATGCATAAAATTGACCTAAACGACTCCTTTTCCTATTCTGAGTCGATTCTGCATGCTTTAAGTGTGTTTGGTGGCTCAGAACCATCAAAAAACGTTGAAATATAGTTCAAATTCAATAAAAATCGACAAAAATACAGTTTCTAGCTAAAATTTGATGGTTTCGTTGCACTTTCCGAGCCCGTAGGGTATCTGAGTGGCTTAAAAGTACAAGAAAACACTTCAAAAGTGACGTTTCTGAAGAATTTTAACAGTTTTCTTGTATCTACGAACGCCAGAATGCATAAAATTGACCTAAACGTCTCCTTTTCCTATTCTGAGTCGATTCTGCATGCTTTAAGTGTGTTTGGTGGCTCAGAACCATCAAAAAACGTTGAAATATAGTTCAAATTCAATAAAAATCGACAAAAATACAGTTTCTAGCTAAAATTTGATGGTTTCGTTGCACTTTCCGAGCCCGTAGGGTATCTGAGTGGCTTAAAAGTACAAGAAAACACTTCAAAAGTGACGTTTCTGAAGAATTTTAACAGTTTTCTTGTATCTACGAACGCCAGAATGCATAAAATTGACCTAAACGTCTCCTTTTCCTATTCTGAGTCGATTCTGCATGCTTTAAGTGTGTTTGGTGGCTCAGAACCATCAAAAAACGTTGAAATATAGTTCAAATTCAATAAAAATCGACAAAAATACAGTTTCTAGCTAAAATTTGATGGTTTCGTTGCACTTTCCGAGCCCGTAGGGTATCTGAGTGGCTTAAAAGTACAAGAAAACACTTCAAAAGTGACGTTTCTGAAGAATTTTAACAGTTTTCTTGTATCTACGAACGCCAGAATGCATAAATTTGACCTAAACGTCTCCTTTTCCTATTCTGAGTCGATTCTGCATGCTTTAAGTGTGTTTGGTGGCTCAGAACCATCAAAAAACGTTGAAATATAGTTCAAATTCAATAAAAATCGACAAAAATACAGTTTCTAGCTAAAATTTGATGGTTTCGTTGCACTTTCCGAGCCCGTAGGGTATCTGAGTGGCTTAAAAGTACAAGA
>NW_026973192.1:0-52532 GCF_036711695.1 Zophobas morio | reverse complement strand
GCTCAGAACCATCAAAAAACGTTGAAATATAGTTCAAATTCAAGAAAAATCGACAAAAATACAGTTTCTGGCTAAAATTTGATGGTTTCGTTGCACTTTCCGAGCCCGTAGGGTATCTGATTGGCTTAAAAGTACAAGAAAACACTTCAAAAGTGACGTTTCTGAAGAATTTTAACAGTTTTCTTGTATCTACGAACGCCAGAATGCATAAAATTGACCTAAACGTCTCCTTTTCCTATTCTGAGTCGATTCTGCATGCTTTAAGTGTGTTTGGTGGCTCAGAACCATCAAAAAACGTTGAAAAATAGTTCAAATTCAATAAAAATCGACAAAAATACAGTTTCTAGCTAAAATTTGATGGTTTCGTTGCACTTTCCGAGCCCGTTGGGTATCTGATTGGCTTAAAAGTACAAGAAAACACTTCAAAAGTGACGTTTCTGAAGAATTTTAACAGTTTTCTTGTATCTACGAACGCCAGAATGCATAAAATTGAACTCAACGTCTTCTTTTCCTATTCTGAGTCGATTCTGCATGCTTTAAGTGTGTTTGGTGGCTCAGAACCATCAAAAAACGTTGAAATATAGTTCAAATTCAATAAAAATCGACAAAAATACAGTTTCTAGCTAAAATTTGATGGTTTCGTTGCACTTTCCGAGCCCGTAGGGTATCTGATTGGCTTAAAAGTACAAGAAAACACTTCAAAAGTGACGTTTCTGAAGAATTTTAACAGTTTTCTTGTATCTACGAACGCCAGAATGCATAAAATTGACCTAAACGTCTCCCTTTCCTATTCTGAGTCGATTGTGCATGCTTTAAGTGTGTTTGGTGGCTCAGAACCATCAAAAAACGTTGAAAAATAGTTCAAATTCAATAAAAATCGACAAAAATACAGTTTCTAGCTAAAATTTGATGGTTTCGTTGCACTTTCCGAGCCCGTAGGGTATCTGATTGGCTTAAAAGTACAAGAAAACACTTCAAAAGTGACGTTTCTGAAGAATTTTAACAGTTTTCTTGTATCTACGAACGCCAGAATGCATAAAATTGACCTAAACGTCTCCTTTTCCTATTCTGAGTCGATTCTGCATGCTTTAAGTGTGTTTGGTGGCTCAGAACCATCAAAAAACGTTGAAATATAGTTCAAATTCAATAAAAATCGACAAAAATACAGTTTCTAGCTAAAATTTGATGGTTTCGTTGCACTTTCCGAGCCCGTAGGGTATCTGATTGGCTTAAAAGTACAAGAAAACACTTCAAAAGTGACGTTTCTGAAGAATTTTAACAGTTTTCTTGTATCTACGAACGCCAGAATGCATAAAATTGACCTAAACGTCTCCTTTTCCTATTCTGAGTCGATTCTGCATGCTTTAAGTATGTTTGGTGGCTCAGAACCATCAAAAAACGTTGAAATATAGTTCAAATTCAATAAAAATCGACAAAAATACAGTTTCTAGCTAAAATTTGATGGTTTCGTTGCACTTTCCGAGCCCGTAGGGTATCTGATTGGCTTAAAAGTACAAGAAAACACTTCAAAAGTGACGTTTCTGAAGAATTTTAACAGTTTTCTTGTATCTACGAACGCCAGAATGCATAAAATTGACCTAAACGTCTCCTTTTCCTATTCTGAGTCGATTCTGCATGCTTTAAGTGTGTTTGGTGGCTCAGAACCATCAAAAAACTTTGAAAAATAGTTCAAATTCAATAAAAATCGACAAAAATACAGTTTCTAGCTAAAATTTGATGGTTTCGTTGCACTTTCCGAGCCCGTAGGGTACCTGATTGGCTTAAAAGTACAAGAAAACACTTCAAAAGTGACGTTTCTGAAGAATTTTAACAGTTTTCTTGTATCTACGAACGCCA
This sequence comes from Zophobas morio, assembly GCF_036711695.1. Taxonomy (NCBI): domain Eukaryota; kingdom Metazoa; phylum Arthropoda; class Insecta; order Coleoptera; family Tenebrionidae; genus Zophobas; species Zophobas morio. Next base: position 50,675 of record NW_026973192.1, on the reverse strand, counting down.
GAATGCATAAAATTGAACTAAACGTCTCCTTTTCCTATTCTGAGTCGATTCTGCATGCTTTAAGTGTGTTTGGTGGCTCAGAACCATCAAAAAACGTTGAAATATAGTTCAAATTCAATAAAAATCGACAAAAATACAGTTTCTAGCTAAAATTTGATGGTTTCGTTGCACTTTCCGAGCCCGTAGGGTATCTGATTGGCTTAAAAGTACAAGAAAACACTTCAAAAGTGACGTTTCTGAAGAATTTTAACAGTTTTCTTGTATCTACGAACGCCAGAATGCATAAAATTGACCTAAACGTCTCCTTTTCCTATTCTGAGTCGATTCTGCATGCTTTAAGTGTGTTTGGTGGCTCAGAACCATCAAAAAACGTTGAAATATAGTTCAAATTCAATATAAATCGACAAAAATACAGTTTCTAGCTAAAATTTGATGGTTTCGTTGCACTTTCCGAGCCCGTAGGGTATCTGATTGGCTTAAAAGTACAAGAAAACACTTCAAAAGTGACGTTTCTGAAGAATTTTAACAGTTTTCTTGTATCTACGAACGCCAGAATGCATAAAATTGACCTAAACGTCTCCTTTTCCTATTCTGAGTCGATTCTGCATGCTTTAAGTGTGTTTGGTGGCTCAGAACCATCAAAAAACGTTGAAATATAGTTCAAATTCAATAAAAATCGACAAAAATACAGTTTCTAGCTAAAATTTGATGGTTTCGTTGCACTTTCCGAGCCCGTAGGGTATCTGATTGGCTTAAAAGTACAAGAAAACACTTCAAAAGTGACGTTTCTGAAGAATTTTAACAGTTTTCTTGTATCTACGAACGCCAGAATGCATAAAATTGACCTAAACGTCTCCTTTTCCTATTCTGAGTCGATTCTGCATGCTTTAAGTGTGTTTGGTGGCTCAGAACCATCAAAAAACGTTGAAATATAGTTCAAATTCAATAAAAATCGACAAAAATACAGTTTCTAGCTAAAATTTGATGGTTTCGTTGCACTTTCCGAGCCCGTAGGGTATCTGATTGGCTTAAAAGTACAAGAAAACACTTCAAAAGTGACGTTTCTGAAGAATTTTAACAGTTTTCTTGTATCTACGAACGCCAGAATGCATAAAATTGACCTAAACGTCTCCTTTTCCTATTCTGAGTCGATTCTGCATGCTTTAAGTGTGTTTGGTGGCTCAGAACCATCAAAAAACGTTGAAATATAGTTCAAATTCAAGAAAAATCGACAAAAATACAGTTTCTGGCTAAAATTTGATGGTTTCGTTGCACTTTCCGAGCCCGTAGGGTATCTGATTGGCTTAAAAGTACAAGAAAACACTTCAAAAGTGACGTTTCTGAAGAATTTTAACAGTTTTCTTGTATCTACGAACGCCAGAATGCATAAAATTGACCTAAACGTCTCCTTTTCCTATTCTGAGTCGATTCTGCATGCTTTAAGTGTGTTTGGTGGCTCAGAACCATCAAAAAACGTTGAAAAATAGTTCAAATTCAATAAAAATCGACAAAAATACAGTTTCTAGCTAAAATTTGATGGTTTCGTTGCACTTTCCGAGCCCGTTGGGTATCTGATTGGCTTAAAAGTACAAGAAAACACTTCAAAAGTGACGTTTCTGAAGAATTTTAACAGTTTTCTTGTATCTACGAACGCCAGAATGCATAAAATTGAACTCAACGTCTTCTTTTCCTATTCTGAGTCGATTCTGCATGCTTTAAGTGTGTTTGGTGGCTCAGAACCATCAAAAAACGTTGAAATATAGTTCAAATTCAATAAAAATCGACAAAAATACAGTTTCTAGCTAAAATTTGATGGTTTCGTTGCACTTTCCGAGCCCGTAGGGTATCTGATTGGCTTAAAAGTACAAGAAAACACTTCAAAAGTGACGTTTCTGAAGAATTTTAACAGTTTTCTTGTATCTACGAACGCCAGAATGCATAAAATTGACCTAAACGTCTCCCTTTCCTATTCTGAGTCGATTGTGCATGCTTTAAGTGTGTTTGGTGGCTCAGAACCATCAAAAAACGTTGAAAAATAGTTCAAATTCAATAAAAATCGACAAAAATACAGTTTCTAGCTAAAATTTGATGGTTTCGTTGCACTTTCCGAGCCCGTAGGGTATCTGATTGGCTTAAAAGTACAAGAAAACACTTCAAAAGTGACGTTTCTGAAGAATTTTAACAGTTTTCTTGTATCTACGAACGCCAGAATGCATAAAATTGACCTAAACGTCTCCTTTTCCTATTCTGAGTCGATTCTGCATGCTTTAAGTGTGTTTGGTGGCTCAGAACCATCAAAAAACGTTGAAATATAGTTCAAATTCAATAAAAATCGACAAAAATACAGTTTCTAGCTAAAATTTGATGGTTTCGTTGCACTTTCCGAGCCCGTAGGGTATCTGATTGGCTTAAAAGTACAAGAAAACACTTCAAAAGTGACGTTTCTGAAGAATTTTAACAGTTTTCTTGTATCTACGAACGCCAGAATGCATAAAATTGACCTAAACGTCTCCTTTTCCTATTCTGAGTCGATTCTGCATGCTTTAAGTATGTTTGGTGGCTCAGAACCATCAAAAAACGTTGAAATATAGTTCAAATTCAATAAAAATCGACAAAAATACAGTTTCTAGCTAAAATTTGATGGTTTCGTTGCACTTTCCGAGCCCGTAGGGTATCTGATTGGCTTAAAAGTACAAGAAAACACTTCAAAAGTGACGTTTCTGAAGAATTTTAACAGTTTTCTTGTATCTACGAACGCCAGAATGCATAAAATTGACCTAAACGTCTCCTTTTCCTATTCTGAGTCGATTCTGCATGCTTTAAGTGTGTTTGGTGGCTCAGAACCATCAAAAAACTTTGAAAAATAGTTCAAATTCAATAAAAATCGACAAAAATACAGTTTCTAGCTAAAATTTGATGGTTTCGTTGCACTTTCCGAGCCCGTAGGGTACCTGATTGGCTTAAAAGTACAAGAAAACACTTCAAAAGTGACGTTTCTGAAGAATTTTAACAGTTTTCTTGTATCTACGAACGCCAGAATGCATAAAATTGAACTAAACGTCTCCTTTTCCTATTCTGAGTCGATTCTGCATGCTTTAAGTGTGTTTGGTGGCTCAGAACCATCAAAAAACGTTGAAATATAGTTCAAATTCAATAAAAATCGACAAAAATACAGTTTCTAGCTAAAATTTGATGGTTTCGTTGCACTTTCCGAGCCCGTAGGGTATCTGATTGGCTTAAAAGTACAAGAAAACACTTCAAAAGTGACGTTTCTGAAGAATTTTAACAGTTTTCTTGTATCTACGAACGCCAGAATGCATAAAATTGACCTAAACGTCTCCTTTTCCTATTCTGAGTCGATTCTGCATGCTTTAAGTGTGTTTGGTGGCTCAGAACCATCAAAAAACGTTGAAATATAGTTCAAATTCAATAAAAATCGACAAAAATACAGTTTCTAGCTAAAATTTGATGGTTTCGTTGCACTTTCCGAGCCCGTAGGGTATCTGATTGGCTTAAAAGTACAAGAAAACACTTAAAAAGTGACGTTTCTGAAGAATTTTAACAGTTTTCTTGTATCTACGAACGCCAGAGTGCATAAAATTGACCTAAACGTCTCCTTTTCCTATTCTGAGTCGATTCTGCATGCTTTAAGTGTGTTTGGTGGCTCAGAACCATCAAAAAACGTTGAAATATAGTTCAAATTCAATAAAAATCGACAAAAATACAGTTTCTAGCTAAAATTTGATGGTTTCGTTGCACTTTCCGAGCCCGTAGGGTATCTGATTGGCTTAAAAGTATAAGAAAACACTTCAAAAGTGACGTTTCTGAAGAATTTTAACAGTTTTCTTGTATCTACGAACGCCAGAATGCATAAAATTGACCTAAACGTCTCCTTTTCCTATTCTGAGTCGATTCTGCATGCTTTAAGTGTGTTTGGTGGCTCAGAACCATCAAAAAACGTTGAAATATAGTTCAAATTCAATAAAAATCGACAAAAATACAGTTTCTAGCTAAAACTTGATGGTTTCGTTGCACTTTCCGAGCCCGTAGGGTATCTGATTGGCTTAAAAGTACAAGAAAACACTTCAAAAGTGACGTTTCTGAAGAATTTTAACAGTTTTCTTGTATCTACGAACGCCAGAATGCATAAAATTGACCTAAACGTCTCCTTTTCCTATTCTGAGTCGATTCTGCATGCTTTAAGTGTGTTTGGTGGCTCAGAACCATCAAAAAACGTTGAAATATAGTTCAAATTCAATAAAAATCGACAAAAATACAGTTTCTAGCTAAAATTTGATGGTTTCGTTGCACTTTCCGAGCCCGTAGGGTATCTGATTGGCTTAAAAGTACAAGAAAACACTTCAAAAGTGACGTTTCTGAAGAATTTTAACAGTTTTCTTGTATCTACGAACGCCAGAATGCATAAAATTGACCTAAACGTCTCCTTTTCCTATTCTGAGTCGATTCTGCATGCTTTAAGTGTGTTTGGTGGCTCAGAACCATCAAAAAACGTTGAAATATAGTTCAAATTCAATAAAAATCGACAAAAATACAGTTTCTAGCTAAAATTTGATGGTTTCGTTGCACTTTCCGAGCCCGTAGGGTATCTGATTGGCTTAAAAGTACAAGAAAACACTTCAAAAGTGACGTTTCTGAAGAATTTTAACAGTTTTCTTGTATCTACGAACGCCAGAATGCATAAAATTGATCTAAACGTCTCCTTTTCCTATTCTGAGTCGATTCTGCATGCTTTAAGTGTGTTTGGTGGCTCAGAACCATCAAAAAACGTTGAAATATAGTTCAAATTCAATAAAAATCGACAAAAATACAGTTTCTAGCTAAAATTTGATGGTTTCGTTGCACTTTCCGAGCCCGTAGGGTATCTGATTGGCTTAAAAGTACAAGAAAACACTTCAAAAGTGACGTTTCTGAAGAATTTTAACAGTTTTCTTGTATCTACGAACGCCAGAATGCATAAAATTGACCTAAACGTCTCCTTTTCCTATTCTGAGTCGATTCTGCATGCTTTAAGTGTGTTTGGTGGCTCAGAACCATCAAAAAACGTTGAAATATAGTTCAAATTCAATAAAAATCGACAAAAATACAGTTTCTAGCTAAAATTTGATGGTTTCGTTGCACTTTCCGAGCCCGTAGGGTATCTGATTGGTTTAAAAGTACAAGAAAACACTTCAAAAGTGACGTTTCTGAAGAATTTTAACAGTTTTCTTGTATCTACGAACGCCAGAATGCATAAAATTGACCTAAACGTCTCCTTTTCCTATTCTGAGTCGATTCTGCATGCTTTAAGTGTGTTTGGTGGCTCAGAACCATCAAAAAACGTTGAAATATAGTTCAAATTCAATAAAAATCGACAAAAATACAGTTTCTAGCTAAAATTTGATGGTTTCGTTGCACTTTCCGAGCCCGTAGGGTATCTGATTGGCTTAAAAGTATAAGAAAACACTTCAAAAGTGACGTTTCTGAAGAATTTTAACAGTTTTCTTGTATCTACGAACGCCAGAATGCATAAAATTGACCTAAACGTCTCCTTTTCCTATTCTGAGTCGATTCTGCATGCTTTAAGTGTGTTTGGTGGCTCAGAACCATCAAAAAACGTTGAAATATAGTTCAAATTCAATAAAAATCGACAAAAATACAGTTTCTAGCTAAAATTTGATGGTTTCGTTGCACTTTCCGAGCCCGTAGGGTATCTGATTGGCTTAAAAGTATAAGAAAACACTTCAAAAGTGACGTTTCTGAAGAATTTTAACAGTTTTCTTGTATCTACGAACGCCAGAATGCATAAAATTGACCTAAACGTCTCCTTTTCCTATTCTGAGTCGATTCTGCATGCTTTAAGTGTGTTTGGTGGCTCAGAACCATCAAAAAACGTTGAAATATAGTTCAAATTCAATAAAAATCGACAAAAATACAGTTTCTAGCTAAAATTTGATGGTTTCGTTGCACTTTCCGAGCCCGTAGGGTATCTGATTGGCTTAAAAGTACAAGAAAACACTTCAAAAGTGACGTTTCTGAAGAATTTTAACAGTTTTCTTGTATCTACGAACGCCAGAATGCATAAAATTGACCTAAACGTCTCCTTTTCCTATTCTGAGTCGATTCTGCATGCTTTAAGTGTGTTTGGTGGCTCAGAACCATCAAAAAACGTTGAAATATAGTTCAAATTCAATAAAAATCGACAAAAATACAGTTTCTAGCTAAAATTTGATGGTTTCGTTGCACTTTCCGAGCACGTAGGGTATCTGATTGGCTTAAAAGTACAAGAAAACACTTCAAAAGTGACGTTTCTGAAGAATTTTAACAGTTTTCTTGTATCTACGAACGCCAGAATGCATAAAATTGACCTAAACGTCTCCTTTTCCTATTCTGAGTCGATTCTGCATGCTTTAAGTGTGTTTGGTGGCTCAGAACCATCAAAAAACGTTGAAATATAGTTCAAATTCAATAAAAATCGACAAAAATACAGTTTCTAGCTAAAATTTGATGGTTTCGTTGCACTTTCCGAGCCCGTAGGGTATCTGATTGGCTTAAAAGTACAAGAAAACACTTCAAAAGTGACGTTTCTGAAGAATTTTAACAGATTTCTTGTATCTACGAACGCCAGAATGCATAAAATTGATCTAAACGTCTCCTTTTCCTATTCTGAGTCGATTCTGCATGCTTTAAGTGTGTTTGGTGGCTCAGAACCATCAAAAAACGTTGAAATATAGTTCAAATTCAATAAAAATCGACAAAAATACAGTTTCTAGCTAAAATTTGATGGTTTCGTTGCACTTTCCGAGCCCGTAGGGTATCTGATTGGCTTAAAAGTACAAGAAAACACTTCAAAAGTGACGTTTCTGAAGAATTTTAACAGTTTTCTTGTATCTACGAACGCCAGAATGCATAAAATTGACCTAAACGTCTCCTTTTCCTATTCTGAGTCGATTCTGCATGCTTTAAGTGTGTTTGGTGGCTCAGAACCATCAAAAAACGTTGAAATATAGTTCAAATTCAATAAAAATCGACAAAAATACAGTTTCTAGCTAAAATTTGATGGTTTCGTTGCACTTTCCGAGCCCGTAGGTTATCTGATTGGCTTAAAAGTACAAGAAAACCCTTCAAAAGTGACGTTTCTGAAGAATTTTAACAGTTTTCTTGTATCTACGAACGCCAGAATGCATAAAATTGACCTAAACGTCTCCTTTTCCTATTCTGAGTCGATTCTGCATGCTTTAAGTGTGTTTGGTGGCTCAGAACCATCAAAAAACGTTGAAATATAGTTCAAATTCAATAAAAATCGACAAAAATACAGTTTCTAGCTAAAATTTGATGGTTTCGTTGCACTTTCCGAGCCCGTAGGGTATCTGATTGGCTTAAAAGTACAAGAAAACACTTCAAAAGTGACGTTTCTGAAGAATTTTAACAGTTTTCTTGTATCTACGAACGCCAGAATGCATAAAATTGACCTAAACGTCTCCTTTTCCTATTCTGAGTCGATTCTGCATGCTTTAAGTGTGTTTGGTGGCTCAGAACCATCAAAAAACGTTGAAATATAGTTCAAATTCAATAAAAATCGACAAAAATACAGTTTCTAGCTAAAATTTGATGGTTTCGTTGCACTTTCCGAGCCCGTAGGGTATCTGATTGGCTTAAAAGTACAAGAAAACACTTCAAAAGTGACGTTTCTGAAGAATTTTAACAGTTTTCTTGTATCTACGAACGCCAGAATGCATAAAATTGATCTAAACGTCTCCTTTTCCTATTCTGAGTCGATTCTGCATGCTTTAAGTGTGTTTGGTGGCTCAGAACCATCAAAAAACGTTGAAATATAGTTCAAATTCAATAAAAATCGACAAAAATACAGTTTCTAGCTAAAATTTGATGGTTTCGTTGCACTTTCCGAGCCCGTAGGGTATCTGATTGGCTTAAAAGTACAAGAAAACACTTCAAAAGTGACGTTTCTGAAGAATTTTAACAGTTTTCTTGTATCTACGAACGCCAGAATGCATAAAATTGACCTAAACGTCTCCTTTTCCTATTCTGAGTCGATTCTGCATGCTTTAAGTGTGTTTGGTGGCTCAGAACCATCAAAAAACGTTGAAATATATTTCAAATTCAATAAAAATCGACAAAAATACAGTTTCTAGCTAAAATTTGATGGTTTCGTTGCACTTTCCGAGCCCGTAGGGTATCTGATTGGCTTAAAAGTACAAGAAAACACTTCAAAAGTGACGTTTCTGAAGAATTTTAACAGTTTTCTTGTATCTACGAACGCCAGAATGCATAAAATTGACCTAAACGTCTCCTTTTCCTATTCTGAATCGATTCTGCATGCTTTAAGTGTGTTTGGTGGCTCAGAACCATCAAAAAACGTTGAAATATAGTTCAAATTCAATAAAAATCGACAAAAATACAGTTTCTAGCTAAAATTTGATGGTTTCGTTGCACTTTCCGAGCCCGTAGGGTATCTGATTGGCTTAAAAGTACAAGAAAACACTTCAAAAGTGACGTTTCTGAAGAATTTTAACAGTTTTCTTGTATCTACGAACGCCAGAATGCATAAAATTGACCTAAACGTCTCCTTTTCCTATTCTGAGTCGATTCTGCATGCTTTAAGTGTGTTTGGTGGCTCAGAACCATCAAAAAACGTTGAAATATAGTTCAAATTCAATAAAAATCGACAAAAATACAGTTTCTAGCTAAAATTTGATGGTTTCGTTGCACTTTCCGAGCCCGTAGGGTATCTGATTGGCTTAAAAGTACAAGAAAACACTTCAAAAGTGACGTTTCTGAAGAATTTTAACAGTTTTCTTGTATCTACGAACGCCAGAATGCATAAAATTGATCTAAACGTCTCCTTTTCCTATTCTGAGTCGATTCTGCATGCTTTAAGTGTGTTTGGTGGCTCAGAACCATCAAAAAACGTTGAAATATAGTTCAAATTCAATAAAAATCGACAAAAATACAGTTTCTAGCTAAAATTTGATGGTTTCGTTGCACTTTCCGAGCCCGTAGGGTATCTGATTGGCTTAAAAGTACAAGAAAACACTTCAAAAGTGACGTTTCTGAAGAATTTTAACAGTTTTCTTGTATCTACGAACGCCAGAATGCATAAAATTGACCTAAACGTCTCCTTTTCCTATTCTGAGTCGATTCTGCATGCTTTAAGTGTGTTTGGTGGCTCAGAACCATCAAAAAACGTTGAAATATATTTCAAATTCAATAAAAATCGACAAAAATACAGTTTCTAGCTAAAATTTGATGGTTTCGTTGCACTTTCCGAGCCCGTAGGGTATCTGATTGGCTTAAAAGTACAAGAAAACACTTCAAAAGTGACGTTTCTGAAGAATTTTAACAGTTTTCTTGTATCTACGAACGCCAGAATGCATAAAATTGACCTAAACCTCTCCTTTTTCTATTCTGAGTCGATTCTGCATGCTTTAAGTATGTTTGGTGGCTCAGAACCATCAAAAAACGTTGAAATATAGTTCAAATTCAATAAAAATCGACAAAAATACAGTTTCTAGCTAAAATTTGATGGTTTCGTTGCACTTTCCGAGCCCGTTGGGTATCTGATTGGCTTAAAAGTACAAGAAAACACTTCAAAAGTGACGTTTCTGAAGAATTTTAACAGTTTTCTTGTATCTACGAACGCCAGAATGCATAAAATTGACCTAAACGTCTCCTTTTCCTATTCTGAGTCGATTCTGCATGCTTTAAGTGTGTTTGGTGGCTCAGAACCATCAAAAAACGTTGAAATATTGTTCAAATTCAATAAAAATCGACAAAAATACAGTTTCTAGCTAAAATTTGATGGTTTCGTTGCACTTTCCGAGCCCGTAGGGTATCTGATTGGCTTAAAAGTACAAGAAAACACTTCAAAAGTGACGTTTCTGAAGAATTTTAACAGTTTTCTTGTATCTACGAACGCCAGAATGCATAAAATTGACCTAAACGTCTCCTTTTCCTATTCTGAGTCGATTCTGCATGCTTTAAGTGTGTTTGGTGGCTCAGAACCATCAAAAAACGTTGAAATATAGTTCAAATTCAATAAAAATCGGCAAAAATACAGTTTCTAGCTAAAATTTGATGGTTTCGTTGCACTTTCCGAGCCCGTAGGGTATCTGATTGGCTTAAAAGTACAAGAAAACATTTCAAAAGTGACGTTTCTGAAGAATTTTAACAGTTTTCTTGTATCTACGAACGCCAGAATGCATAAAATTGACCTAAACGTCTCCTTTTCCTATTCTGAGTCGATTCTGCATGCTTTAAGTGTGTTTGGTGGCTCAGAACCATCAAAAAACGTTGAAATATAGTTCAAATTCAATAAAAATCGACAAAAATACAGTTTCTAGCTAAAATTTGATGGTTTCGTTGCACTTTCCGAGCCCGTTGGGTATCTGATTGGCTTAAAAGTACAAGAAAACACTTCAAAAGTGACGTTTCTGAAGAATTTTAACAGTTTTCTTGTATCTACGAACGCCAGAATGCATAAAATTGACCTAAACGTCTCCTTTTCCTATTCTGAATCGATTCTGCATGCTTTAAGTGTGTTTGGTGGCTCAGAACCATCAAAAAACGTTGAAATATATGATATGATATGATATGATATGATATGATATGATTTATTTCCAAACAGGTTACACCCAATTACATGGAAATTAACTTAATATAACATTATCTAAAACATTGTTTAACTGTAATATAGAAAAAAAAAAAAAAAAAAAAAACATAAATTCCTACAATATGCAAAAATTAATAATAACACATCATTACTGTAATAGAGCACCATTAAAAAAATAAAGCATTATATCCACAATACAAAGTAAAATTTAAGCCCTAATTATATTTAAAATATCTTAGAACTACTTTGATTATACTAATTAGTGAATCTGCCCACAAGTCACAATCCTTCGATATTTTGTTACAAGCATCAGTCATAAGGGTTACAGGAGATTTACGTAGTACATTTGTTCTGTAATTCTGACCATAAATAATAATTCTGTTGCGGGAGTTGCTACGAGGAACTATAAATAAAAGTTTACTTAATAACTCAGGACAATCTATCTTATTGTGCATTAAATTATATGAAAACTTTACTACAGCAACAATTCTTCTTACTTCTAATGATGTAAACCCAAATCGATTCAATAAATTTAGATGATCAATGCCTCTTTCAGGATAGAACCCATCCAAACGGTAACACAAGAATTTTAGGTATTTACGCTGTACGGTTTCCAGATGAGTGATATGAGTATTACATAATGGATACCATATTATACACGCATATTCAAGTCGCGATCTTATCATTGTAAAATATAAATTGTTAAGAGCTCTTAAGCTGGTGAATTCATTACAATTTCTATACACAAAACCGTAGAATTTAAATGCTTTTGCTATTATGTCATACATATGTTCCACAAACATAAACCTTGAGTCAAATATGACACCTAGATCTCTTATACTCTCCTTCCTGACCAAACTCTTGCCGGTAACTTCATAAGAAAAACTTATAGGTTCGTGTCTTTTGGTGTAAGTGACTATATAACATTTATCTTTATTAAGAGTTAAACAGTTTTTTTTACAATATTCTGCAATGTGCTTTATATTATTCTGAAGTGTCATGCAGTCTTCTTCACTTTTAATTTCTAAAAATAATTTCAAGTCGTCAGCGAAAAGTAGTGCTTTACAAGATACCTCAACTGTGATATCATTGATAAAAATAAGAAACAAGAGTGGTCCCAAGTTGGATCCTTGGGGTACTCCGGATGTTGGATAAATTGGACTCGAGTAAAAATTTCGATATCGTACTCTTTGTTCCCTTTTGGTAAGATATTCACGAAAAAATGAAATCAGTTGATCAGAAAACCCATACGCTTTTAATTTACTCAGTAATATAAAGTGATCAATCTGATCAAAAGCTTTGCTTATGTCCATATAAATTGAATCCACTTGACCTCTATTGTCAATTATTTCTGAAACATATTGTGCAAAACAACCTAAATTAGTGACAGTTGATCTTTTTTGAACGAAACCATGCTGACAGGAATTAATGAAAGGACTAACTCTAGAATAAATATGTTTATACAAAATTGTCTCGAAAATCTTCGCAAAGTTGCACAACAGGCTTATGGGACGATAATTTTTAATCTCAGTGACATCACCTGATTTATACACAGGACAAATGCATGTTTGCTTCCAAAGAGCGGGCATAGTACTCTTTTGCAATATAAGATTAAATAATTTTAGAAGAGGTGAAACAAAAAGACATGCACAGTCACGCAATAAAAAACTGGGTATACCATCAGGTCCTGCAGTCATGGTGTCTTTTGACTTTTTCAATGCAAATAGAATATCCTCCTCAGTAACAGAGTCAACAGAAACATTTAGTTGCGGAGCAATATCACTTATTAAGCTATCAGCATATAAAGGATCAGAATTAATATACACGCTATCAAAAAATTCCCCAAAAGCATCAACTATATCAGTGGGCGAGGACAGATCTGAATCTTTATATCTCATGAAGCAAGGAATTCTCGTACCACCCTTTTTATTTTGAATGAATGACCAAAAAGCTTTAGGATCATTAGAGATACAGCTCTGAATATTAGAAATATAGTTTTTATAAGCAGCATCTGCAAGTTGTTTACAAAGAGATCTCTGTTGCTTAAATAAGTGGTAATAGTAATCCGATTTATACTTTTTATACAACTTATGAAACTTATCCTTTTGTCTAATATGATGCATTATTTCCTCATTAAACCACGGTGGAAACTTAAAGCGATTCACACTCCTCAGCTTAGTTTTGGGAACGGTTAAATCAAGTATTTCATATAACTTACTGTAAAATAACAAGCATGCCTGGTCGACGTCTATAACATCATCATTATATTCCCAATTACAGGACGACAACATTTCATAAAGCAGTTGAAAGTTCGCCTTTTTAAAATTATACTGGCTTGCATTAATATTTATAGGGAATCTACACTGTGATGAATTTTTGTTATCCACGTATATATCCAGAGGTGGGTGATGTGAATCTAAATTTACAAGACCAAAATGAGCCAGATTAACATGACAATTCACATTTGAAAAAACTAAATCAAGAATATGTTGATGCGAATTCCAAACGTTATTATATTGAACAAAATTATTAAACTCACTAAAATTGGAGAGAGTAAATGTAAATTGATCTGAAATGCCAAAACTAAAATTAGGAACGTTAAAATCACCCAGCAATACTAGATTAGAGTTAATCATAATATCAAGAGATTGTAAAGACTCAAAAAACTTATTAAAATCACGAATGTTTGTACTGGGAGGTATATATACTACAATTATAATAATATTATGTTTAAGACTCAATATTTTGACACCTGTAATGTCAATGCATGGAATTTCACTACAAACTATTGATAAATCTAGAGGAGTGCAATTCAAAATATTGGAAACAGCAATTAGCGTACCACCACCACGAGAAAGATTAAGTGCTTGAAAATTTCTGTCTTGTCTGAAGACAGTAAAGTTATTGGGAAAAAGTTCACTGTCAGCAATATCACTATTGAGCCAAGTTTCAGTTAAGATAATTATGTCATAATCAGAATGTAAAAAAATGTTGCTATAAAACTGATTTATTTTTGAACGTAAACCACGCACGTTCTGGTAGAAGCAGTGGAATTGAGAATTACATGTACTACTACTGGACTCTAACTGAATTTTTGCATTATCGTGCTTGATAGTGTCAATCAATAATTCAGAACTATGAAAAAATGGAAAATCTGGTTGCTATAATGCGAGAATATCATGTTTTAATTTTTGAAGCGCTTTCTGATAAGTGGGACAATGAGAATCCCAAGCTGCATGCCCACAATCAATTTCCAGATCTTTATTTTTAGAAGCATTAACACAATTGCTACATTTCAAATTGACAGCCTTACACTCTTTAACATAATGTTTTTCTGAACATCTTGGACAACATACGGGTTGATTACAGTAACGCGAAGAGTGTCCAAAGCTATTACATTTGTAACACCTGTTCAACTCAACAGCATCAAAAGCATGACAATAATCATATCCCACAAATAGTCCACCACAATTAATTAATCGTTCATAAGAAAGTTTATCCACTTGTAAAACAGCTTGAAAAATATTGGCTTTCTTTTTTGTCGGAAAGAATTTAAGCAATTTACAGACTGCATTAGGATCAAAGATATCACTGTTTACTTTTATGACATATTCAATCAAATCCTGCAATTGATCATCTGAATATTTCTCTGTAATGCCAACTATTTTGACCCTAGGAAGAATTCCCTTGACTTCTTTAATCACATAGGATTCAGAAAGCTTTTCTTCTGCAATTCTTTTGAAACGAGAGTTGTCATCAGTTGTTGAACAACCAACAAGAACTCCACCCTTCTTAACAGATTTAACTTTAGCAATACGTAAGCCAGAATCAAATGGATTAATTTTCTCTGCAATTTCAGATTTTGTACGTTCAGAATTAACACCATCACCTTTTGGCTCAATTATAATAGCTGGTTTACTCTTGTCTCTAATTATGTCAGAATATTTTTGTGTAACCTTCGACTCTTTACTTACCACTGAACGTTCTTTTTCAAAATTATTCAGCAGATCGGCTTTTAAAACAGAAAAAGTATGAGTCAAGTTTGCAACTAATTCACTAAATTTATCCTGAAGAAGAGAATCTAAGTTGGTGGAATCAACACAGAAACACTTACGTAAACAGTCAGAACATTTCCAACTCATTCCAGGAATTGATTCTAAATAATTATGAGCTTCAGCAGGGACGTTAACACACTCAAGATGAAAACGTTTGTCACAAACACCACCACAGCAAAGCGATCCAGAGAATATAGTTCAAATTCAATAAAAATCGACAAAAATACAGTTTCTAGCTAAAATTTGATGGTTTCGTTGCACTTTCCGAGCCCGTAGGGTATCTGATTGGCTTAAAAGTACAAGAAAACACTTCAAAAGTGACGTTTCTGAAGAATTTTAACAGTTTTCTTGTATCTACGAACGCCAGAATGCATAAAATTGACCTAAACGTCTCCTTTTCCTATTCTGAGTCGATTCTGCATGCTTTAAGTGTGTTTGGTGGCTCAGAACCATCAAAAAACGTTGAAATATAGTTCAAATTCAATAAAAATCGACAAAAATACAGTTTCTAGCTAAAATTTGATGGTTTCGTTGCACTTTCCGAGCCCGTAGGGTATCTGATTGGCTTAAAAGTACAAGAAAACACTTCAAAAGTGACGTTTCTGAAGAATTTTAACAGTTTTCTTGTATCTACGAACGCCAGAATGCATAAAATTGACCTAAACGTCTCCTTTTCCTATTCTGAGTCGATTCTGCATGCTTTAAGTGTGTTTGGTGGCTCAGAACCATCAAAAAACGTTGAAATATAGTTCAAATTCAATAAAAATCGACAAAAATACAGTTTCTAGCTAAAATTTGATGGTTTCGTTGCACTTTCCGAGCCCGTAGGGTATCTGATTGGCTTAAAAGTACAAGAAAACACTTCAAAAGTGACGTTTCTGAAGAATTTTAACAGTTTTCTTGTATCTACGAACGCCAGAATGCATAAAATTGACCTAAACGTCTCCTTTTCCTATTCTGAGTCGATTCTGCATGCTTTAAGTGTGTTTGGTGGCTCAGAACCATCAAAAAACGTTGAAATATAGTTCAAATTCAATAAAAATCGACAAAAATACAGTTTCTAGCTAAAATTTGATGGTTTCGTTGCACTTTCCGAGCCCGTAGGGTATCTGATTGGCTTAAAAGTACAAGAAAACACTTCAAGAGTGACGTTTCTGAAGAATTTTAACAGTTTTCTTGTATCTACGAACGCCAGAATGCATAAAATTGACCTAAACGTCTCCTTTTCCTATTCTGAGTCGATTCTGCATGCTTTAAGTGTGTTTGGTGGCTCAGAACCATCAAAAAACGTTGAAATATTGTTCAAATTCAATAAAAATCGACAAAAATACAGTTTCTAGCTAAAATTTGATGGTTTCGTTGCACTTTCCGAGCCCGTAGGGTATCTGATTGGCTTAAAAGTACAAGAAAACACTTCAAAAGTGACGTTTCTGAAGAATTTTAACAGTTTTCTTGTATCTACGAACGCCAGAATGCATAAAATTGACCTAAACGTCTCCTTTTCCTATTCTGAGTCGATTCTGCATGCTTTAAGTGTGTTTGGTGGCTCAGAACCATCAAAAAACGTTGAAATATAGTTCAAATTCAATAAAAATCGACAAAAATACAGTTTCTAGCTAAAATTTGATGGTTTCGTTGCACTTTCCGAGCCCGTAGGGTATCTGATTGGCTTAAAAGTACAAGAAAACACTTCAAAAGTGACGTTTCTGAAGAATTTTAACAGTTTTCTTGTATCTACGAACGCCAGAATGCATAAAATTGACCTAAACGTCTCCTTTTCCTATTCTGAGTCGATTCTGCATGCTTTAAGTGTGTTTGGTGGCTCAGAACCATCAAAAACGTTGAAATATAGTTCAAATTCAATAAAAATCGACAGAAATACAGTTTCTAGCTAAAATTTGATGGTTTCGTTGCACTTTCCGAGCCCGTAGGGTATCTGATTGGCCTAAAAGTACAAGAAAACACTTCAAAAGTGACGTTTCTGAAGAATTTTAACAGTTTTCTTGTATCTACGAACGCCAGAATGCATAAAATTGACCTAAACGTCTCCTTTTCCTATTCTGAGTCGATTCTGCATGCTTTAAGTGTGTTTGGTGGCTCAGAACCATCAAAAAACGTTGAAATATAGTTCAAATTCAATAAAAATCGACAAAAATACAGTTTCTAGCTAAAATTTGATGGTTTCGTTGCACTTTCCGAGCCCGTAGGGTATCTGATTGGCTTAAAAGTACAAGAAAACACTTCAAAAGTGACGTTTCTGAAGAATTTTAACAGTTTTCTTGTATCTACGAACGCCAGAATGCATAAAATTGACCTAAACGTCTCCTTTTCCTATTCTGAGTCGATTCTGCATGCTTTAAGTGTGTTTGGTGGCTCAGAACCATCAAAAAACGTTGAAATATAGTTCAAATTCAATAAAAATCGACAAAAATACAGTTTCTAGCTAAAATTTGATGGTTTCGTTGCACTTTCCGAGCCCGTTGGGTATCTGATTGGCTTAAAAGTACAAGAAAACACTTCAAAAGTGACGTTTCTGAAGAATTTTAACAGTTTTCTTGTATCTACGAACGCCAGAATGCATAAAATTGACCTAAACGTCTCCTTTTCCTATTCTGAGTCGATTCTGCATGCTTTAAGTGTGTTTGGTGGCTCAGAACCATCAAAAAACGTTGAAATATAGTTCAAATTCAATAAAAATCGACAAAAATACAGTTTCTAGCTAAAATTTGATGGTTTCGTTGCACTTTCCGAGCCCGTAGGGTATCTGATTGGCTTAAAAGTACAAGAAAACACTTCAAAAGTGACGTTTCTGAAGAATTTTAACAGTTTTCTTGTATCTACGAACGCCAGAATGCATAAAATTGACCTAAACGTCTCCTTTTCCTATTCTGAGTCGATTCTGCATGCTTTAAGTGTGTTTGGTGGCTCAGAACCATCAAAAAACGTTGAAATATAGTTCAAATTCAATAAAAATCGACAGAAATACAGTTTCTAGCTAAAATTTGATGGTTTCGTTGCACTTTCCGAGCCCGTAGGGTATCTGATTGGCCTAAAAGTACAAGAAAACACTTCAAAAGTGACGTTTCTGAAGAATTTTAACAGTTTTCTTGTATCTACGAACGCCAGAATGCATAAAATTGACCTAAACGTCTCCTTTTCCTATTCTGAGTCGATTCTGCATGCTTTAAGTGTGTTTGGTGGCTCAGAACCATCAAAAAACGTTGAAATATAGTTCAAATTCAATAAAAATCGACAAAAATACAGTTTCTAGCTAAAATTTGATGGTTTCGTTGCACTTTCCGAGCCCGTAGGGTATCTGATTGGCTTAAAAGTACAAGAAAACACTTCAAAAGTGACGTTTCTGAAGAATTTTAACAGTTTTCTTGTATCTACGAACGCCAGAATGCATAAAATTGACCTAAACGTCTCCTTTTCCTATTCTGAGTCGATTCTGCATGCTTTAAGTGTGTTTGGTGGCTCAGAACCATCAAAAAACGTTGAAATATAGTTCAAATTCAATAAAAATCGACAAAAATACAGTTTCTAGCTAAAATTTGATGGTTTCGTTGCACTTTCCGAGCCCGTTGGGTATCTGATTGGCTTAAAAGTACAAGAAAACACTTCAAAAGTGACGTTTCTGAAGAATTTTAACAGTTTTCTTGTATCTACGAACGCCAGAATGCATAAAATTGACCTAAACGTCTCCTTTTCCTATTCTGAGTCGATTCTGCATGCTTTAAGTGTTTTTGGTGGCTCAGAACCATCAAAAAACGTTGAAATATAGTTCAAATTCAATAAAAATCGACAAAAATACAGTTTCTAGCTAAAATTTGATGGTTTCGTTGCACTTTCCGAGCCCGTAGGGTATCTGATTGGCTTAAAAGTACAAGAAAACACTTCAAAAGTGACGTTTCTGAAGAATTTTAACAGTTTTCTTGTATATACGAACGCCAGAATGCATAAAATTGACCTAAACGTCTCCTTTTCCTATTCTGAGTCGATTCTGCATGCTTTAAGTGTGTTTGGTGGCTCAGAACCATCAAAAAACGTTGAAATATAGTTCAAATTCAATAAAAATCGACAAAAATACAGTTTCTAGCTAAAATTTGATGGTTTCGTTGCACTTTCCGAGCCCGTAGGGTATCTGATTGGCTTAAAAGTACAAGAAAACACTTCAAAAGTGACGTTTCTGAAGAATTTTAACAGTTTTCTTGTATCTACGAACGCCAGAATGCATAAAATTGACCTAAACGTCTCCTTTTCCTATTCTGAGTCGATTCTGCATGCTTTAAGTGTGTTTGGTGGCTCAGAACCATCAAAAAACGTTGAAATATAGTTCAAATTCAATAAAAATCGACAAAAATACAGTTTCTAACTAAAATTTGATGGTTTCGTTGCACTTTCCGAGCCCGTAGGGTATCTGATTGGCTTAAAACTACAAGAAAACAATTCAAAAGTGACGTTTCTGAAGAATTTTAACAGTTTTCTTGTATCTACGAACGCCAGAATGCATAAAATTGACCTAAACGTCTCCTTTTCCTATTCTGAGTCGATTCTGCATGCTTTAAGTGTGTTTGGTGGCTCAGAACCATCAAAAAACGTTGAAATATAGTTCAAATTCAATAAAAATCGACAAAAATACAGTTTCTAGCTAAAATTTGATGGTTTCGTTGCACTTTCCGAGCCCGTAGGGTATCTGATTGGCTTAAAAGTACAAGAAAACACTTCAAAAGTGACGTTTCTGAAGAATTTTAACAGTTTTCTTGTATCTACGAACGCCAGAATGCATAAAATTGACCTAAACGTCTCCTTTTCCTATTCTGAGTCGATTCTGCATGCTTTAAGTGTGTTTGGTGGCTCAGAACCATCAAAAAACGTTGAAATATAGTTCAAATTCAATAAAAATCGACAGAAATACAGTTTCTAGCTAAAATTTGATGGTTTCGTTGCACTTTCCGAGCCCGTAGGGTATCTGATTGGCCTAAAAGTACAAGAAAACACTTCAAAAGTGACGTTTCTGAAGAATTTTAACAGTTTTCTTGTATCTACGAACGCCAGAATGCATAAAATTGACCTAAACGTCTCCTTTTCCTATTCTGAGTCGATTCTGCATGCTTTAAGTGTGTTTGGTGGCTCAGAACCATCAAAAAACGTTGAAATATAGTTCAAATTCAATAAAAATCGACAAAAATACAGTTTCTAGCTAAAATTTGATGGTTTCGTTGCACTTTCCGAGCCCGTAGGGTATCTGATTGGCTTAAAAGTACAAGAAAACACTTCAAAAGTGACGTTTCTGAAGAATTTTAACAGTTTTCTTGTATCTACGAACGCCAGAATGCATAAAATTGACCTAAACGTCTCCTTTTCCTATTCTGAGTCGATTCTGCATGCTTTAAGTGTGTTTGGTGGCTCAGAACCATCAAAAAACGTTGAAATATAGTTCAAATTCAATAAAAATCGACAAAAATGCAGTTTCTAGCTAAAATTTGATGGTTTCGTTGCACTTTCCGAGCCCGTAGGGTATCTGATTGGCTTAAAAGTACAAGAAAACACTTCAAAAGTGACGTTTCTGAAGAATTTTAACAGTTTTCTTGTATCTACGAACGCCAGAATGCATAAAATTGACCTAAACGTCTCCTTTTCCTATTCTGAATCGATTCTGCATGCTTTAAGTGTGTTTGGTGGCTCAGAACCATCAAAAAACGTTGAAATATAGTTCAAATTCAATAAAAATCGACAAAAATACAGTTTCTAGCTAAAATTTGATGGTTTCGTTGCACTTTCCGAGCCCGTAGGGTATCTGATTGGCTTAAAAGTACAAGAAAACACTTCAAAAGTGACGTTTCTGAAGAATTTTAACAGTTTTCTTGTATCTACGACAGCCAGAATGCATAAAATTGACCTAAACGTCTCCTTTTCCTATTCTGAGTCGATTCTGCATGTTTTAAGTGTGTTTGGTGGCTCAGAACCATCAAAAAACGTTGAAATATAGTTCAAATTCAATAAAAATCGACAAAAATACAGTTTCTAGCTAAAATTTGATGGTTTCGTTGCACTTTCCGAGCCCGTAGGGTATCTGATTGGCTTCAAAGTACAAGAAAACACTTCAAAAGTGACGTTTCTGAAGAATTTTAACAGTTTTCTTGTATCTACGAACGCCAGAATGCATAAAATTGACCTAAACGTCTCCTTTTCCTATTCTGAGTCGATTCTGCATGCTTTAAGTGTGTTTGGTGGCTCAGAACCATCAAAAAACGTTGAAATATAGTTCAAATTCAATAAAAATCGACAAAAATACAGTTTCTAGCTAAAATTTGATGGTTTCGTTGCACTTTCCGAGCCCGTAGGGTATCTGATTGGCTTAAAAGTACAAGAAAACACTTCAAAAGTGACGTTTCTGAAGAATTTTAACAGTTTTCTTGTATCTACGAACGCCAGAATGCATAAAATTGACCTAAACGTCTCCTTTTCCTATTCTGAGTCGATTCTGCATGCTTTAAGTGTGTTTGGTGGCTCAGAACCATCAAAAAACGTTGAAATATAGTTCAAATTCAATAAAAATCGACAAAAATACAGTTTCTAGCTAAAATTTGATGGTTTCGTTGCACTTTCCGAGCCCGTAGGGTATCTGATTGGCTTAAAAGTACAAGAAAACACTTCAAGAGTGACGTTTCTGAAGAATTTTAACAGTTTTCTTGTATCTACGAACGCCAGAATGCATAAAATTGACCTAAACGTCTCCTTTTCCTATTCTGAGTCGATTCTGCATGCTTTAAGTGTGTTTGGTGGCTCAGAACCATCAAAAAACGTTGAAATATTGTTCAAATTCAATAAAAATCGACAAAAATACAGTTTCTAGCTAAAATTTGATGGTTTCGTTGCACTTTCCGAGCCCGTAGGGTATCTGATTGGCTTAAAAGTACAAGAAAACACTTCAAAAGTGACGTTTCTGAAGAATTTTAACAGTTTTCTTGTATCTACGAACGCCAGAATGCATAAAATTGACCTAAACGTCTCCTTTTCCTATTCTGAGTCGATTCTGCATGCTTTAAGTGTGTTTGGTGGCTCAGAACCATCAAAAAACGTTGAAATATAGTTCAAATTCAATAAAAATCGACAAAAATACAGTTTCTAGCTAAAATTTGATGGTTTCGTTGCACTTTCCGAGCCCGTAGGGTATCTGATTGGCTTAAAAGTACAAGAAAACACTTCAAAAGTGACGTTTCTGAAGAATTTTAACAGTTTTCTTGTATCTACGAACGCCAGAATGCATAAAATTGACCTAAACGTCTCCTTTTCCTATTCTGAGTCGATTCTGCATGCTTTAAGTGTTTTTGGTGGCTCAGAACCATCAAAAAACGTTGAAATATAGTTCAAATTCAATAAAAATCGACAAAAATACAGTTTCTAGCTAAAATTTGATGGTTTCGTTGCACTTTCCGAGCCCGTAGGGTATCTGATTGGCTTAAAAGTACAAGAAAACACTTCAAAAGTGACGTTTCTGAAGAATTTTAACAGTTTTCTTGTATATACGAACGCCAGAATGCATAAAATTGACCTAAACGTCTCCTTTTCCTATTCTGAGTCGATTCTGCATGCTTTAAGTGTGTTTGGTGGCTCAGAACCATCAAAAAACGTTGAAATATAGTTCAAATTCAATAAAAATCGACAAAAATACAGTTTCTAGCTAAAATTTGATGGTTTCGTTGCACTTTCCGAGCCCGTAGGGTATCTGATTGGCTTAAAAGTACAAGAAAACACTTCAAAAGTGACGTTTCTGAAGAATTTTAACAGTTTTCTTGTATCTACGAACGCCAGAATGCATAAAATTGACCTAAACGTCTCCTTTTCCTATTCTGAGTCGATTCTGCATGCTTTAAGTGTGTTTGGTGGCTCAGAACCATCAAAAAACGTTGAAATATAGTTCAAATTCAATAAAAATCGACAAAAATACAGTTTCTAACTAAAATTTGATGGTTTCGTTGCACTTTCCGAGCCCGTAGGGTATCTGATTGGCTTAAAACTACAAGAAAACAATTCAAAAGTGACGTTTCTGAAGAATTTTAACAGTTTTCTTGTATCTACGAACGCCAGAATGCATAAAATTGACCTAAACGTCTCCTTTTCCTATTCTGAGTCGATTCTGCATGCTTTAAGTGTGTTTGGTGGCTCAGAACCATCAAAAAACGTTGAAATATAGTTCAAATTCAATAAAAATCGACAAAAATACAGTTTCTAGCTAAAATTTGATGGTTTCGTTGCACTTTCCGAGCCCGTAGGGTATCTGATTGGCTTAAAAGTACAAGAAAACACTTCAAAAGTGACGTTTCTGAAGAATTTTAACAGTTTTCTTGTATCTACGAACGCCAGAATGCATAAAATTGACCTAAACGTCTCCTTTTCCTATTCTGAGTCGATTCTGCATGCTTTAAGTGTGTTTGGTGGCTCAGAACCATCAAAAAACGTTGAAATATAGTTCAAATTCAATAAAAATCGACAGAAATACAGTTTCTAGCTAAAATTTGATGGTTTCGTTGCACTTTCCGAGCCCGTAGGGTATCTGATTGGCCTAAAAGTACAAGAAAACACTTCAAAAGTGACGTTTCTGAAGAATTTTAACAGTTTTCTTGTATCTACGAACGCCAGAATGCATAAAATTGACCTAAACGTCTCCTTTTCCTATTCTGAGTCGATTCTGCATGCTTTAAGTGTGTTTGGTGGCTCAGAACCATCAAAAAACGTTGAAATATAGTTCAAATTCAATAAAAATCGACAAAAATACAGTTTCTAGCTAAAATTTGATGGTTTCGTTGCACTTTCCGAGCCCGTAGGGTATCTGATTGGCTTAAAAGTACAAGAAAACACTTCAAAAGTGACGTTTCTGAAGAATTTTAACAGTTTTCTTGTATCTACGAACGCCAGAATGCATAAAATTGACCTAAACGTCTCCTTTTCCTATTCTGAGTCGATTCTGCATGCTTTAAGTGTGTTTGGTGGCTCAGAACCATCAAAAAACGTTGAAATATAGTTCAAATTCAATAAAAATCGACAAAAATACAGTTTCTAGCTAAAATTTGATGGTTTCGTTGCACTTTCCGAGCCCGTAGGGTATCTGATTGGCTTAAAAGTACAAGAAAACACTTCAAAAGTGACCTTTCTGAAGAATTTTAACAGTTTTCTTGTATCTACGAACGCCAGAATGCATAAAATTGACCTAAACGTCTCCTTTTCCTATTCTGAGTCGATTCTGCATGCTTTAAGTGTGTTTGGTGGCTCAGAACCATCAAAAAACGTTGAAATATAGTTCAAATTCAATAAAAATTGACAAAAATACAGTTTCTAGCTAAAATTTGATGGTTTCGTTGCACTTTCCGAGCCCGTAGGGTATCTGATTGGCTTAAAAGTACAAGAAAACACTTCAAAAGTGACGTTTCTGAAGAATTTTAACAGTTTTCTTGTATCTACGAACGCCAGAATGCATAAAATTGACCTAAACTTCTCCTTTTCCTATTCTGAGTCGATTCTGCATGCTTTAAGTGTGTTTGGTGGCTCAGAACCATCAAAAAACGTTGAAATATAGTTCAAATTCAATAAAAATCGACAAAAATACAGTTTCTAGCTAAAATTTGATGGTTTCGTTGCACTTTCCGAGCCCGTAGGGTATCTGATTGGCTTAAAAGTACAAGAAAACACTTCAAAAGTGACGTTTCTGAAGAATTTTAACAGTTTTCTTGTATCTACGAACGCCAGAATGCATAAAATTGACCTAAACGTCTCCTTTTCCTATTCTGAGTCGATTCTGCATGCTTTAAGTGTGTTTGGTGGCTCAGAACCATCAAAAAACGTTGAAATATAGTTCAAATTCAATAAAAATCGACAAAAATACAGTTTCTAGCTAAAATTTGATGGTTTCGTTGCACTTTCCGAGCCCGTAGGGTATCTGATTGGCTTAAAAGTACAAGAAAACACTTCAAAAGTGACGTTTCTGAAGAATTTTAACAGTTTTCTTGTATCTACGAACGCCAGAATGCATAAAATTGACCTAAACGTCTCCTTTTCCTATTCTGAGTCGATTCTGCATGCTTTAAGTGTGTTTGGTGGCTCAGAACCATCAAAAAACGTTGAAATATAGTTCAAATTCAATATAAATCGACAAAAATACAGTTTCTAGCTAAAATTTGATGGTTTCGTTGCACTTTCCGAGCCCGTAGGGTATCTGATTGGCTTAAAAGTACAAGAAAACACTTCAAAAGTGACGTTTCTGAAGAATTTTAACAGTTTTCTTGTATCTACGAACGCCAGAATGCATAAAATTGACCTAAACGTCTCCTTTTCCTATTCTGAGTCGATTCTGCATGCTTTAAGTGTGTTTGGTGGCTCAGAACCATCAAAAAACGTTGAAATATAGTTCAAATTCAATAAAAATCGACAAAAATACAGTTTCTAGCTAAAATTTGATGGTTTCGTTGCACTTTCCGAGCCCGTAGGGTATCTGATTGGCTTAAAAGTACAAGAAAACACTTCAAAAGTGACGTTTCTGAAGAATTTTAACAGTTTTCTTGTATCTACGAACGCCAGAATGCATAAAATTGACCTAAACGTCTCCTTTTCCTATTCTGAGTCGATTCTGCATGCTTTAAGTGTGTTTGGTGGCTCAGAACCATCAAAAAACGTTGAAATATAGTTCAAATTCAATAAAAATCGACAAAAATACAGTTTCTAGCTAAAATTTGATGGTTTCGTTGCACTTTCCGAGCCCGTTGGGTATCTGATTGGGTTAAAAGTACAAGAAAACACTTCAAAAGTGACGTTTCTGAAGAATTTTAACAGTTTTCTTGTATCTACGAACGCCAGAATGCATAAAATTGACCTAAACGTCTCCTTTTCCTATTCTGAGTCGATTCTGCATGCTTTAAGTGTGTTTGGTGGCTCAGAACCATCAAAAAACGTTGAAATATAGTTCAAATTCAATAAAAATCGACAAAAATACAGTTTCTAGCTAAAATTTGATGGTTTCGTTGCACTTTCCGAGCCCGTAGGGTATCTGATTGGCTTAAAAGTACAAGAAAACACTTCAAAAGTGACGTTTCTGAAGAATTTTAACAGTTTTCTTGTATCTACGAACGCCAGAATGCATAAAATTGACCTAAACGTCTCCTTTTCCTATTCCGAGTCGATTCTGCATGCTTTAAGTGTGTTTGGTGGCTCAGAACCATCAAAAAACGTTGAAATATAGTTCAAATTCAATAAAAATCGACAAAAATACAGTTTCTAGCTAAAATTTGATGGTTTCGTTGCACTTTCCGAGCCCGTAGGGTATCTGATTGGCTTAAAAGTACAAGAAAACACTTCAAAAGTGACGTTTCTGAAGAATTTTAACAGTTTTCTTGTATCTACGAACGCCAGAATGCATAAAATTGACCTAAACGTCTCCTTTTCCTATTCTGAGTCGATTCTGCATGCTTTAAGTGTGTTTGGTGGCTCAGAACCATCAAAAAACTTTGAAATATAGTTCAAATTCAATAAAAATCGACAAAAATACAGTTTCTAGCTAAAATTTGATGGTTTCGTTGCACTTTCCGAGCCCGTCGGGTATCTGATTGGCTTAAAAGTACAAGAAAACACTTCAAAAGTGACGTTTCTGAAGAATTTTAACAGTTTTCTTGTATCTACGAACGCCAGAATGCATAAAATTGACCTAAACGTCTCCTTTGCCTATTCTGAGTCGATTCTGCATGCTTTAAGTGTGTTTGGTGGCTCAGAACCATCAAAAAACGTTGAAATATAGTTCAAATTCAATAAAAATCGACAAAAATACAGTTTCTAGCTAAAATTTGATGGTTTCGTTGCACTTTCCGAGCCCGTAGGGTATCTGATTGGCTTAAAAGTACAAGAAAACACTTCAAAAGTGACGTTTCTGAAGAATTTTAACAGTTTTCTTGTATCTACGAACGCCAGAATGCATAAAATTGACCTAAACGTCTCCTTTTCCTATTCTGAGTCGATTCTGCATGCTTTAAGTGTGTTTGGTGGCTCAGAACCATCAAAAAACGTTGAAATATAGTTCAAATTCAATAAAAATCGACAAAAACACAGTTTCTAGCTAAAATTTGATGGTTTCGTTGCACTTTCCGAGCCCGTAGGGTATCTGATTGGCTTAAAAGTACAAGAAAACACTTCAAAAGTGACGTTTCTGAAGAATTTTAACAGTTTTCTTGTATCTACGAACGCCAGAATGCATAAAATTGACCTAAACGTCTCCTTTTCCTATTCTGAGTCGATTCTGCATGCTTTAAGTGTGTTTGGTGGCTCAGAACCATCAAAAAACGTTGAAATATAGTTCAAATTCAATAAAAATCGACAAAAATACAGTTTCTAGCTAAAATTTGATGGTTTCGTTGCACTTTCCGAGCCCGTTGGGTATCTGATTGGCTTAAAAGTACAAGAAAACACTTCAAAAGTGACGTTTCTGAAGAATTTTAACAGTTTTCTTGTATCTACGAACGCCAGAATGCATAAAATTGACCTAAACCTCTCCTTTTCCTATTCTGAGTCGATTCTGCATGCTTTAAGTGTGTTTGGTGGCTCAGAACCATCAAAAAACGTTGAAATATAGTTCAAATTCAATAAAAATCGACAAAAATACAGTTTCTAGCTAAAATTTGATGGTTTCGTTGCACTTTCCGAGCCCGTAGGGTATCTGATTGGCTTAAAAGTACAAGAAAACACTTCAAAAGTGACGTTTCTGAAGAATTTTAACAGTTTTCTTGTATCTACGAACGCCAGAATGCATGAAATTGACCTAAACGTCTCCTTTTCCTATTCTGAGTCGATTCTGCATGCTTTAAGTGTGTTTGGTGGCTCAGAACCATCAAAAAACGTTGAAATATAGTTCAAATTCAATAAAAATCGACAAAAACACAGTTTCTAGCTAAAATTTGATGGTTTCGTTGCACTTTCCGAGCCCGTAGGGTATCTGATTGGCTTAAAAGTACAAGAAAACACTTCAAAAGTGACGTTTCTGAAGAATTTTAACAGTTTTCTTGTATCTACGAACGCCAGAATGCATAAAATTGACCTAAACGTCTCCTTTTCCTATTCTGAGTCGATTCTGCATGCTTTAAGTGTGTTTGGTGGCTCAGAACCATCAAAAAACGTTGAAATATAGTTCAAATTCAATAAAAATCGACAAAAATACAGTTTCTAGCTAAAATTTGATGGTTTCGTTGCACTTTCCGAGCCCGTAGGGTATCTGATTGGCTTAAAAGTACAAGAAAACACTTCAAAAGTGACGTTTCTGAAGAATTTTAACAGTTTTCTTGTATCTACGAACGCCAGAATGCATAAAATTGACCTAAACGTCTCCTTTTCCTATTCTGAGTCGATTCTGCATGCTTTAAGTGTGTTTGGTGGCTCAGAACCATCAAAAACGTTGAAATATAGTTCAAATTCAATAAAAATCGACAAAAATACAGTTTCTAGCTAAAATTTGATGGTTTCGTTGCACTTTCCGAGCCCGTAGGGTATCTGATTGGCTTAAAAATACAAGAAAACACTTCAAAAGTGACGTTTCTGAAGCATTTTAACAGTTTTCTTGTATCTACGAACGCCAGAATGCATAAAATTGACCTAAACGTCTCCTTTTCCTATTCTGAGTCGATTCTGCATGCTTTAAGTGTGTTTGGTGGCTCAGAACCATCAAAAAACGTTGAAATATAGTTCAAATTCAATAAAAATCGACAAAAATACAGTTTCTAGCTAAAATTTGATGGTTTCGTTGCACTTTCCGAGCCCGTAGGGTATCTGATTGGCTTAAAAGTACAAGAAAACACTTCAAAAGTGACGTTTTTGAAGAATTTTAACAGTTTTTTTGTATCTACGAACGCCAGAATGCATAAAATTGACCTAAACGTCTCCTTTTCCTATTCTGAGTCGATTCTGCATGCTTTAAGTGTGTTTGGTGGCTCAGAACCATCAAAAAACGTTGAAATATAGTTCAAATTCAATAAAAATCGACAAAAATACAGTTTCTAGCTAAAATTTGATGGTTTCGTTGCACTTTCCGAGCCCGTTGGGTATCTGATTGGCTTAAAAGTACAAGAAAACATTTCAAAAGTGACGTTTCTGAAGAATTTTAACAGTTTTCTTGTATCTACGAACGCCAGAATGCATAAAATTGACCTAAACGTCTCCTTTTCCTATTCTGAGTCGATTCTGCATGCTTTAAGTGTGTTTGGTGGCTCAGAACCATCAAAAAACGTTGAAATATAGTTCAAATTCAATAAAAATCGACAAAAATACAGTTTCTAGCTAAAATTTGATGGTTTCGTTGCACTTTCCGAGCCCGTAGGGTATCTGATTGGCTTAAAAGTACAAGAAAACACTTCAAAAGTGACGTTTCTGAAGAATTTTAACAGTTTTCTTGTATCTACGAACGCCAGAATGCATAAAATTGACCTAAACGTCTCCTTTTCCTATTCTGAGTCGATTCTGCATGCTTTAAGTGTGTTTGGTGGCTCAGAACCATCAAAAAACGTTGAAATATAGTTCAAATTCAATAAAAATCGACAAAAATACAGTTTCTAGCTAAAATTTGATGGTTTCGTTGCACTTTCCGAGCCCGTAGGGTATCTGATTGGCTTAAAAGTACAAGAAAACACTTCAAAAGTGACGTTTCTGAAGAATTTTAACAGTTTTCTTGTATCTACGAACGCCAGAATGCATAAAATTGACCTAAACGTCTCCTTTTCCTATTCTGAGTCGATTCTGCATGCTTTAAGTGTGTTTGGTGGCTCAGAACCATCAAAAACGTTGAAATATAGTTCAAATTCAATAAAAATCGACAAAAATACAGTTTCTAGCTAAAATTTGATGGTTTCGTTGCACTTTCCGAGCCCGTAGGGTATCTGATTGGCTTAAAAGTACAAGAAAACACTTCAAAAGTGACGTTTCTGAAGCATTTTAACAGTTTTCTTGTATCTACGAACGCCAGAATGCATAAAATTGACCTAAACGTCTCCTTTTCCTATTCTGAGTCGATTCTGCATGCTTTAAGTGTGTTTGGTGGCTCAGAACCATCAAAAAACGTTGAAATATAGTTCAAATTCAATAAAAATCGACAAAAATACAGTTTCTAGCTAAAATTTGATGGTTTCGTTGCACTTTCCGAGCCCGTAGGGTATCTGATTGGCTTAAAATTACAAGAAAACACTTCAAAAGTGACGTTTTTGAAGAATTTTAACAGTTTTTTTGTATCTACGAACGCCAGAATGCATAAAATTGACCTAAACGTCTCCTTTTCCTATTCTGAGTCGATTCTGCATGCTTTAAGTGTGTTTGGTGGCTCAGAACCATCAAAAAACGTTGAAATATAGTTCAAATTCAATAAAAATCGACAAAAATACAGTTTCTAGCTAAAATTTGATGGTTTCGTTGCACTTTCCGAGCCCGTTGGGTATCTGATTGGCTTAAAAGTACAAGAAAACATTTCAAAAGTGACGTTTCTGAAGAATTTTAACAGTTTTCTTGTATCTACGAACGCCAGAATGCATAAAATTGACCTAAACGTCTCCTTTTCCTATTCTGAGTCGATTCTGCATGCTTTAAGTGTGTTTGGTGGCTCAGAACCATCAAAAAACGTTGAAATATAGTTCAAATTCAATAAAAATCGACAAAAATACAGTTTCTAGCTAAAATTTGATGGTTTCGTTGCACTTTCCGAGCCCGTAGGGTATCTGATTGGCTTAAAAGTACAAGAAAACACTTCAAAAGTGACGTTTCTGAAGAATTTTAACAGTTTTCTTGTATCTACGAACGCCAGAATGCATAAAATTGACCTAAACGTCTCCTTTTCCTATTCTGAGTCGATTCTGCATGCTTTAAGTGTGTTTGGTGGCTCAGAACCATCAAAAAACGTTGAAATATAGTTCAAATTCAATAAAAATCGACAAAAATACAGTTTCTAGCTAAAATTTGATGGTTTCGTTGCACTTTCCGAGCCCGTAGGGTATCTGATTGGCTTAAAATTACAAGAAAACACTTCAAAAGTGACGTTTCTGAAGAATTTTAACAGTTTTCTTGTATCTACGAACGCCAGAATGCATAAAATTGACCTAAACGTCTCCTTTTCCTATTCTAAGTCGATTCTGCATGCTTTAAGTGTGTTTGGTGGCTCAGAACCATCAAAAAACGTTGAAATATAGTTCAAATTCAATAAAAATCGACAAAAATACAGTTTCTAGCTAAAATTTGATGGTTTCGTTGCACTTTCCGAGCCCGTAGGGTATCTGATTGGCTTAAAAGTACAAGAAAACACTTCAAAAGTGACGTTTCTGAAGAATTTTAACAGTTTTCTTGTATCTACGAACGCCAGAATGCATAAAATTGACCTAAACGTCTCCTTTTCCTATTGTGAGTCGATTCTGCATGCTTTAAGTGTGTTTGGTGGCTCAGAACCATCAAAAAACGTTGAAATATAGTTCAAATTCAATAAAAATCGACAAAAATACTGTTTCTAGCTAAAATTTGATGGTTTCGTTGCACTTTCCGAGCCCGTAGGACATCTGATTGGCTTAAAAGTACAAGAAAAAAACCCCAATGATCATCAGTGTGTGCAGTCGATGTGTGCATCGCTCTGTAGTTTTCTGGTGTTTTTGGTATGTTTAATAATATATTAGTGGTTTATTTTGATATAGGCTTATAGAGAATTTTTTTCTCTCTAAGCTGATGTAGCTTATCGTGCATTTTGCTATACAGATAAATAGTTATTGACTAGGAATTAATTTATTTTAATCTTTTCTACAAGTGATTAGCTGTTTTTACTGCTGATAACATATCGTTTATCTCTCAGCTGGCCGGCTCGCCGGCCAGAGGCGAATTACTAAGGAGTTTACTCTGTCAGTTTATTTATTTTATAGTGAGTTCTGTTTAACTGGCTTCTTTGTAATTTTGAAACATTCCTGTCTGGGAGAGGTGTGACTGCGGCATCCTCAACATGTTAACTCCTTGCGGTGAGTGCTTAGGAGCCATTAATGATAACAACCTGTCGGTACTTTGTGCAGGGGTTTGTAGTAAGCGTTTTCATACTTCCTGTGTAAATATTTCTCCTGAACTCTTCAGACAATTTAAGCATGTTCCTGGTTTGTCCTGGAAATGTGTGAATTGTGACAGAATGTGTTTTTCTGTGGATCATGTGGGTTTACAAGGCTTTTTAGAGCGGAAGTATGATGAAATGCTTAATAATTTGAATTCGGTGTTTGATGATCTGAAAAACAAATTTCTTGAAATAGCTGAATCGAAATTGTCTGCTGAAAAACCTAATGTCGTTGAAGAAACCGTGAAATATTCTGATTTATTAAAAAATAAGACTCAACCGGCGGTTATAGTTATGCCTAAAAACAAGGTACAGACGGCAATAAAAACAAAAACTGATATTAACAAAAATATTAATCCAGTTGATTCACAACTAACAATTGCTAAAGTCAAAAATGTCAAAGAAGGTGGTATTCTTGTAGGTTTTTCCTCGAAAGAGGAAAATTTACGATTTAAAAAAATTGCACGTGAGAAACTTGCGGAAGATTACGAAATTAAAGAAATTAAGGGTGTCCAACCTCGAATCAAAGTTGTAGGTATGACTCAAGTTTATCAAGACGATGAGATTTCTGGTTTTGTGGAATATGCTGTTCGGAAAAATTGTACCGCTATAAATCTGAATATTGAGTGCTCTGTAGTTAAATTTTTTCCAACTAGGAAAAAGTCAAATATTCATCAAGCTGTTCTTCAAGTAGACAAAATTTCATATGATGCTTTAATGAAAGCAGGTAATTTATTCATAGGATATGACTACTGTAATGTATTTGATGCTGTAGAAGTACTTAGGTGCTACAACTGTAATGGTTTTCATCATTCATCAAAACACTGTACTGGTAAAAAATCTTGTCCAAAATGTGGCATATCTGATGGGCTGGACCACACGTATAGTAACTGTACAGCTGTGGAACTGAAATGTGTAAATTGTTTTAAGTCGGTTCAGGAAAACAAGGAATTACTGGATTTCAAACACGGTGCATGGGATTTATCGTGCCCCACTTATAGACGTGAGGTTGAAAAGTTCAAGAAGGATTTGGTTTTAAATAAATAGCAATTAGGTTTATGCTATACTGATGAACTGTTGCTAATGCAATGCTCTCATTCTTCAAATCTTATGACTGATAATATCTTAAAGTCTAAAAGTCCAGACTCTTCTAACATCAGGGCAAATTGTAATACATACAAAAACGTTATTTCTAAGGAAACTTTCAATGCTAAATCTTTAAGCATTTTTTATCAAAACGCACGTGGACTTAACACCAAAACTAACCTTCTCTACCACTCCATTTCGGTTTGTGATTTTGATATAATTGGTATTTCTGAAACTTGGCTCAAAGAAGATGTTTCTAGCAGTGAGCTGTTTCCATCAAATTTTGTAGTTTTCAGGAAGGACAGAGATTTTGAAATATTAAATAAATCTAGAGGTGGGGGAGTTTTATTAGGTGTTAAACAATATCTGGCTGCAGTAGTAGTGGATCTACAGGGAACTTTGTTTGATTCTTTAGAGGAAATTGATGTGCTATGTGTTAAAATTATTGACATGTATAATCCTTTATACATTTTTGTAGTATACATTCCTCCTAAAATAAGCACAAACAAATTTTTTGACTTCGTTGATGCTATGTTTTCACTGGAATTTATATTTAAATCCAAGATTATTATAATTGGTGATTTCAATGTCCCTGAATATGTTTCATATTTAAATTCAGGAAATTTACTTGGAAACACACTTCCATTGCTGCATCTCATGAATACTCTGGAGTTTTTGCAATATAATAATGTCCTAAATGTTAATCATCGCATTCTTGATTTAGTTATTTCTAATATATCATGTCACGTAAGCAAATCGGATGAAGAACTAGTTCCTGTAGATGTACATCATCCCCCTCTGCTACTGATGGTTAAAAGTGCTGTAAAATGTACTAATTACATATGTGGTGTGAACACAGGTGACAACTTCAATTTTCGCACAGCAGATATTACTGTTTTAATCAAGGGTATCTCGCTGATTGATTGGTCATCACTTAATAAATCTACTGATGTGAATTTAGCATGTGAAATATTCTACATGAAACTTCAAGAGGTGTTCGGTTCAAATGTTCCAAAAAGTATAGCACGTAAACATCACTATCCTCCTTGGTTCTCTGTTGATCTCATAAAGGAAATAAAGCAAAAAAGTAAATTTTGGAAAAAGTACAAGAAATACGGTGATAAAGAAGACTATGAAAAATTCAAAAATTTGCGTAGGGTTATCAAAGTGAAACTAGCAAAGCTATATAAAGATTATTTATTCAAAGTTGAGGGCGAAATTTCTAATGATCCGAACAAATTTTGGCAATTTGTTAAATATAAAAGTAATGGTACCGATATTCCCTTTAATATGAGTCTTGGTAATGTAAACTACTCTGGACCAAAGGAGATAGTTGATGCTTTTTACGAAATGTTTAAGTCAGTGTTCACTCCTGTAACATATAACTTAGGGAACTATTCCAAGGAATCTCAGTCTTTGTGTCAATACGTGTCTTTGAAGTCTATTTCTGAGCAAGATGTTATTGAGGCAATATACCAATTAAAGCCCAAGTATACAGCTGGTCCTGACAAGATTCCGGCGATAGTGATTAGGGATTGTGCATTGAGTCTAGCTGAGCCTTTAACAGCATTATTCAATTTATGTTTGAGAGAAGCTAAATTTCCTGATGAGTGGAAAAAATCGAAAATTGTCCCTGTCTTTAAGAGTGGTGATAAGTTTTGCATTGAGAATTATCGCCCAGTGTCTCTGATTAATAATTTTGGAAAGGTTTTCGAATTTATTATTTACAAACAGCTTTTTTCCCAATTAAAATGTTATTTTAATGAAGTACAACATGGCTTTTTTCCTGGGAGATCGACAGTAACGAATTTGTGCGCAATCACACAATATATTTCGAAATCAATAGACCTGAATTGTCAAACTGACGTTATTTACATTGACCTGTCGAAGGCTTTTGATAAGTTAGACCACGATCTTCTTTTGTCAAAACTTAGTAATATTGGCTGTTCCCCAAATGTAGTCGAATTTTTCTCCTCTTACTTGTGTAGAAGAAAGCAGCATGTATTTGTTCATGGTCATTCCTCTCAAGAATTTATAGCTCATTCAGGGGTACCGCAAGGTTCTGTTCTTGGACCACTGTTGTTCAATATTTTTATAAATGACATAATGGCTGCACTGAATGTACCCTGTTTATTATATGCAGACGATATCAAAATATATACTACCATTTATGGTATCGAAGATTGTGAGAATTTACAAAAGAATCTTAATATTGTATCTGATTGGTGTGAACTAAACCAACTTCCCATTAATAAAAAAAAGTCAGTGGTGATGTCTTATGGTCTCAAAAACAATACATTCCTTTTTAATTATGAGTTAAAGGATTATTTGTTGGATAGACCGGAAGTGGTCAAGGATTTGGGTGTGACATTCGATAAGAAATTGTGTTTTTCGGATCATATTGAGAGAACGGTAAACAGCTCTATGAAAATTTACGGATATATAGTGCGTACCGCAAAAGAATTTTCTAATAATTTGACTTTAATAAGAATATTTAATTCGTTCGTACGCAGCAAACTTGAATATGCGTCGGTTGTTTGGTTCCCACATCATAAAAACCATACAGAAAATTTAGAGCGCGTGTTGAGACGGTTTTTAAAGTACCTTTGCTATCGAGTGGACGGAACTTATCCTCCTGTTGGATATTCATATTGCAGACTTTTGGAAAGGTTTTCATTTCAAAGTCTTAGTGAAAGAAACAAGACAGCAAAAATTATTTTCCTGTATAAAATTTTGAATTCTGTTTTCGACTGTCCATGCTTACTGGCACAAATAAGTTTCCATATAAACGTAAGAGCATATAATACAAGGAATATGTCAATTTTTTATATTGGAAAGTCTCGTACGGATGTCTTAAAATATTCTCCTATATGGACAATGTGTCGCTTAGGTAATTATGCCCATAATCAGACAGATCTGTTTACAACTAATGTATCGGAATTGAAGAAACTCGACTTCTCCGAATTATCTTAAAAATTATGAATGAAAACCTAATTGTGATATATATATATATATAATAAAGTTGAAATGATCAGATGTATGTTCTGTAATTGGAGTTTTGCTCCGTTGGACATACTGCATAATAATAATAATAAAGAAAACACTTCAAAAGTGACGTTTCTGAAGAATTTTAACAGTTTTCTTGTATCTACGAACGCCAGAATGCATAAAATTGACCTAAACGTCTCCTTTTCCTATTCTGAGTCGATTCTGCATGCTTTAAGTGTGTTTGGTGGCTCAGAACCATCAAAAAACGTTGAAATATAGTTCAAATTCAATAAAAATCGACAAAAATACAGTTTCTAGCTAAAATTTGATGGTTTCGTTGCACTTTCCGAGCCCGTAGGGTATCTGATTGGCTTAAAAGTACAAGAAAACACTTCAAAAGTGACGTTTCTGAAGAATTTTAACAGTTTTCTTGAATCTACGAACGCCAGAATGCATAAAATTGACCTAAACGTCTCCTTTTCCTATT
Organism: Zophobas morio; assembly: GCF_036711695.1. NCBI lineage: Eukaryota > Metazoa > Arthropoda > Insecta > Coleoptera > Tenebrionidae > Zophobas > Zophobas morio. The sequence goes on along the minus strand of NW_026973192.1, from coordinate 14,340 downwards.
CTGAGTCGATTCTGCATGCTTTAAGTGTGTTTGGTGGCTCAGAACCATCAAAAAACGTTGAAATATAGTTCAAATTCAATAAAAATTGGCAAAAATACAGTTTCTAGCTAAAATTTGATGGTTTCGTTGCACTTTCCGAGCCCGTAGGGTATCTGATTGGCTTAAAAGTACAAGAAAACATTTCAAAAGTGACGTTTCTGAAGAATTTTAACAGTTTTCTTGTATCTACGAACGCCAGAATGCATAAAATTGACCTAAACGTCTCCTTTTCCTATTCTGAGTCGATTCTGCATGCTTTAAGTGTGTTTGGTGGCTCAGAACCATCAAAAAACGTTGAAATATAGTTCAAATTCAATAAAAATCGACAAAAATACAGTTTCTAGCTAAAATTTGATGGTTTCGTTGCACTTTCCGAGCCCGTAGGGTATCTGATTGGCTTAAAAGTACAAGAAAACACTTCAAAAGTGACGTTTCTGAAGAATTTTAACAGTCTTCTTGTATCTACGAACGCCAGAATGCATAAAATTGACCTAAACGTCTCCTTTTCCTATTCTGAGTCGATTCTGCATGCTTTAAGTGTGTTTGGTGGCTCAGAACCATCAAAAAACGTTGAAATATAGTTCAAATTCAATAAAAATCGACAAAAATACAGTTTCTAGCTAAAATTTGATGGTTTCGTTGCACTTTCCGAGCCCGTTGGGTATCTGATTGGCTTAAAAGTACAAGAAAACACTTCAAAAGTGACGTTTCTGAAGAATTTTAACAGTTTTCTTGTATCTACGAACGCCAGAATGCATAAAATTGACCTAAACGTCTCCTTTTCCTATTCTGAGTCGATTCTGCATGCTTTAAGTGTGTTTGGTGGCTCAGAACCATCAAAAAACGTTGAAATATAGTTCAAATTCAATAAAAATCGACAAAAATACAGTTTCTAGCTAAAATTTGATGGTTTCGTTGCACTTTCCGAGCCCGTAGGGTATCTGATTGGCTTAAAAGTACAAGAAAACACTTCAAAAGTGACGTTTCTGAAGAATTTTAACAGTTTTCTTGTATCTACGAACGCCAGAATGCATAAAATTGACCTAAACGTCTCCTTTTCCTATTCTGAGTCGATTCTGCATGCTTTAAGTGTGTTTGGTGGCTCAAAACCATCAAAAAACGTTGAAATATAGTTCAAATTCAATAAAAATCGACAAAAATACAGTTTCTAGCTAAAATTTGATGGTTTCGTTGCACTTTCTGAGCCCGTAGGGTATCTGATTGGCTTAACAGTACAAGAAAACACTTCAAAAGTGACGTTTCTGAAGAATTTTAACAGTTTTCTTGTATCTACGAACGCCAGAATGCATAAAATTGACCTAAACGTCTCCTTTTCCTATTCTGAGTCGATTCTGCATGCTTTAAGTGTGTTTGGTGGCTCAGAACCATCAAAAAACGTTGAAATATAGTTCAAATTCAATAAAAATCGACAAAAATACAGTTTCTAGCTAAAATTTGATGGTTTCGTTGCACTTTCCGAGCCCGTAGGGTATCTGATTGGCTTAAAAGTACAAGAAAACACTTCAAAAGTGACGTTTCTGAAGAATTTTAACAGTTTTCTTGTATCTACGAACGCCAGAATGCATAAAATTGACCTAAACGTCTCCTTTTCCTATTCTGAGTCGATTCTGCATGCTTTAAGTGTGTTTGGTGGCTCAGAACCATCAAAAAACGTTGAAATTTAGTTCAAATTCAATAAAAATCGACAAAAATACAGTTTCTAGCTAAAATTTGATGGTTTCGTTGCACTTTCCGAGCCCGTAGGGTATCTGATTGGCTTAAAAGTATAAGAAAACACTTCAAAAGTGACGTTTCTGAAGAATTTTAACAGTTTTCTTGGATCTACGAACGCCAGAATGCATAAAATTGACCTAAACGTCTCCTTTTCCTATTCTGAGTCGATTCTGCATGCTTTAAGTGTGTTTGGTGGCTCAGAACCATCAAAAAACGTTGAAATATAGTTCAAATTCAATAAAAATCGACAAAAATACAGTTTCTAGCTAAAATTTGATGGTTTCGTTGCACTTTCCGAGCCCGTTGGGTATCTGATTGGCTTAAAAGTACAAGAAAACACTTCAAAAGTGAAGTTTCTGAAGAAGTTTAACAGTTTTCTTGTATCTACGAACGCCAGAATGCATAAAATTGACCTAAACGTCTCCTTTTCCTATTCTGAGTCGATTCTGCATGCTTTAAGTGTGTTTGGTGGCTCAGAACCATCAAAAAACGTTGAAATATAGTTCAAATTCAATAAAAATCGACAAAAATACAGTTTCTAGCTAAAATTTGATGGTTTCGTTGCACTTTCCGAGCCCGTAGGGTATCTGATTGGCTTAAAAGTACAAGAAAACACTTCAAAAGTGACGTTTCTGAAGAATTTTAACAGTTTTCTTTTATCTACGAACGCCAGAATGCATAAAATTGACCTAAACGTCTCCTTTTCCTATTCTGAGTCGATTCTGCATGCTTTAAGTGTGTTTGGTGGCTCAGAACCATCAAAAAACGTTGAAATATAGTTCAAATTCAATAAAAATCGACAGAAATACAGTTTCTAGCTAAAATTTGATGGTTTCGTTGCACTTTCCGAGCCCGTAGGGTATCTGATTGGCTTAAAAGTACAAGAAAACACTTCAAAAGTGACGTTTCTGAAGAATTTTAACAGTTTTCTTGTATCTACGAACGCCAGAATGCATAAAATTGACCTAAACGTCTCCTTTTCCTATTCTGAGTCGATTCTGCATGCTTTAAGTGTGTTTGGTGGCTCAGAACCATCAAAAAACGTTGAAATATAGTTCAAATTCAATAAAAATCGACAAAAATACAGTTTCTAGCTAAAATTTGATGGTTTCGTTGCACTTTCCGAGCCCGTAGGGTATCTGATTGGCTTAAAAGTACAAGAAAACACTTCAAAAGTGAGGTTTCTGAAGAATTTTAACAGTTTTCTTGTATCTACGAACGCCAGAATGCATAAAATTGACCTAAACGTCTCCTTTTCCTATTCTGAGTCGATTCTGCATGCTTTAAGTGTGTTTGGTGGCTCAGAACCATCAAAAAACGTTGAAATATAGTTCAAATTCAATAAAAATCGACAAAAATACAGTTTCTAGTTAAAATTTGATGGTTTCGTTGCACTTTCCGAGACCGTAGGGTATCTGATTGGCTTAAAAGTACAAGAAAACACTTCAAAAGTGACGTTTCTGAAGAATTTTAACAGTTTTCTTGTATCTACGAACGCCAGAATGCATAAAATTGACCTAAACGTCTCCTTTTCCTATTCTGAGTCGATTCTGCATGCTTTAAGTGTGTTTGGTGGCTCAGAACCATCAAAAAACGTTGAAATATAGTTCAAATTCAATAAAAATCGACAAAAATACAGTTTCTAGCTAAAATTTGATGGTTTCGTTGCACTTTCCGAGCCCGTAGGGTATCTGATTGGCTTAAAAGTACAAGAAAACACTTCAAAAGTGACGTTTCTGAAGAATTTTAACAGTTTTCTTGTATCTACGAACGCCAGAATGCATAAAATTGACCTAAACGTCTCCTTTTCCTATTCTGAGTCGATTCTGCATGCTTTAAGTGTGTTTGGTGGCTCAGAACCATCAAAAAACGTTGAAATATAGTTCAAATTCAATAAAAATCGACAAAAATACAGTTTCTAGCTAAAATTTGATGGTTTCGTTGCACTTTCCGAGCCCGTTGGGTATCTGATTGGCTTAAAAGTACAAGAAAACACTTCAAAAGTGACGTTTCTGAAGAATTTTAACAGTTTTCTTGTATCTACGAACGCCAGAATGCATAAAATTGACCTAAACCTCTCCTTTTCCTATTCTGAGTCGATTCTGCATGCTTTAAGTGTGTTTGGTGGCTCAGAACCATCAAAAAACGTTGAAATATAGTTCAAATTCAATAAAAATCGACAAAAATACAGTTTCTAGCTAAAATTTGATGGTTTCGTTGCACTTTCCGAGCCCGTAGGGTATCTGATTGGCTTAAAAGTACAAGAAAACACTTCAAAAGTGACGTTTCTGAAGAATTTTAACAGTTTTCTTGTATCTACGAACGCCAGAATGCATAAAATTGACCTAAACGTCTCCTTTTCCTATTCTGAGTCGATTCTGCATGCTTTAAGTGTGTTTGGTGGCTCAGAACCATCAATAAACGTTGAAATATAGTTCAAATTCAATAAAAATCGACAAAAATACAGTTTCTAGCTAAAATTTGATGGTTTCGTTGCACTTTCCGAGCCCGTGGGGTATCTGATTGGCTTAAAAGTACAAGAAAACACTTCAAAAGTGACGTTTCTGAAGAATTTTAACAGTTTTCTTGTATCTACGAACGCCAGAATGCATAAAATTGACCTAAACGTCTCCTTTTCCTATTCTGAGTCGATTCTGCATGCTTTAAGTGTGTTTGGTGGCTCAGAACCATCAAAAAACGTTGAAATATAGTTCAAATTCAATAAAAATCGACAAAAATACAGTTTCTAGCTAAAATTTGATGGTTTCGTTGCACTTTCCGAGCCCGTAGGGTATCTGATTGGCTTAAAAGTACAAGAAAACACTTCAAAAGTGACGTTTCTGAAGAATTTTAACAGTTTTCTTGTATCTACGAACGCCAGAATGCATGAAATTGACCTAAACGTCTCCTTTTCCTATTCTGAGTCGATTCTGCATGCTTTAAGTGTGTTTGGTGGCTCAGAACCATCAAAAAACGTTGAAATATAGTTCAAATTCAATAAAAATCGACAAAAATTCAGTTTCTAGCTAAAATTTGATGGTTTCGTTGCACTTTCCGAGCCCGTAGGGTATCTGATTGGCTTAAAAGTACAAGAAAACACTTCAAAAGTGACGTTTCTGAAGAATTTTAACAGTTTTCTTGTATCTATGAACGCCAGAATGCATAAAATTGACCTAAACGTCTCCTTTTCCTATTCTGAGTCGATTCTGCATGCTTTAAGTGTGTTTGGTGGCTCAGAACCATCAAAAAACGTTGAAATATAGTTCAAATTCAATAAAAATCGACAAAAATACAGTTTCTAGCTAAAATTTGATGGTTTCGATGCACTTTCCGAGCCCGTAGGGTATCTGATTGGCTTAAAAGTACAAGAAAACACTTCAAAAGTGACGTTTCTGAAGAATTTTAACAGTTTTCTTGTATCTACGAACGCCAGAATGCATAAAATTGACCTAAACGTCTCCTTTTCCTATTCTGAGTCGATTCTGCATGCTTTAAGTGTGTTTGGTGGCTCAGAACCATCAAAAAACGTTGAAATATAGTTCAAATTCAATAAAAATCGACAAAAATACAGTTTCTAGCTAAAATTTGATGGTTTCGTTGCACTTTCCGAGCCCGTAGGGTATCTGATTGGCTTAAAAGTACAAGAAAACACTTCAAAAGTGACGTTTCTGAAGAATTTTAACAGTTTTCTTGTATCTACGAACGCCAGAATGCATAAAATTGACCTAAACGTCTCCTTTTCCTATTCTGAGTCGATTCTGCATGCTTTAAGTGTGTTTGGTGGCTCAGAACCATCAAAAAACGTTGAAATATAGTTCAAATTCAATAAAAATCGACAAAAATACAGTTTCTAGCTAAAATTTGATGGTTTCGTTGCACTTTCCGAGCCCGTAGGGTATCTGATTGGCTTAAAAGTACAAGAAAACACTTCAAAAGTGACGTTTCTGAAGAATTTTAACAGTTTTCTTGTATCTACGAACGCCAGAATGGATAAAATTGACCTAAACGTCTCCTTTTCCTATTCTGAGTCGATTCTGCATGCTTTAAGTGTGTTTGGTGGCTCAGAACCATCAAAAAACGTTGAAATATAGTTCAAATTCAATAAAAATCGACAAAAATACAGTTTCTAGCTAAAATTTGATGGTTTCGTTGCACTTTCCGAGCCCGTAGGGTATCTGATTGGCTTAAAAGTACAAGAAAACACTTCAAAACTGACGTTTCTGAAGAATTTTAACAGTTTTCTTGTATCTACGAACGCCAGAATGCATTAAATTGACCTAAACGTCTCCTTTTCCTATTCTGAGTCGATTCTGCATGCTTTAAGTGTGTTTGGTGGCTCAGAACCATCAAAAAACGTTGAAATATAGTTCAAATTCAATAAAAATCGACAAAAATACAGTTTCTAGCTAAAATTTGATGGTTTCGTTGCACTTTCCGAGCCCGTTGGGTATCTGATTGGCTTAAAAGTACAAGAAAACACTTCAAAAGTGACGTTTCTGAAGAATTTTAACAGTTTTCTTGTATCTACGAACGCCAGAATGCATAAAATTGACCTAAACGTCTCCTTTTCCTATTCTGAGTCGATTCTGCATGCTTTAAGTGTGTTTGGTGGCTCAGAACCATCAAAAAACGTTGAAATATAGTTCAAATTCAATAAAAATCGACAAAAATACAGTTTCTAGCTAAAATTTGATGGTTTCGTTGCACTTTCCGAGCCCGTAGGGTATCTGATTGGCTTAAAAGTACAAGAAAACACTTCAAAAGTGACGTTTCTGAAGAATTTTAACAGTTTTCTTGTATCTACGAACGCCAGAATGCATAAAATTGACCTAAACGTCTCCTTTTCCTATTCTGAGTCGATTCTGCATGCTTTAAGTGTGTTTGGTGGCTCAGAACCATCAAAAAACGTTGAAATATAGTTCAAATTCAATAAAAATCGACAAAAATACAGTTTCTAGCTAAAATTTGATGGTTTCGTTGCACTTTCCGAGCCCGTAGGGTATCTGATTGGCTTAAAAGTACAAGAAAACACTTCAAAAGTGACGTTTCTGAAGAATTTTAACAGTTTTCTTGTATCTACGAACGCCAGAATGCATAAAATTGACCTAAACGTCTCCTTTTCCTATTCTGAGTCGATTCTGCATGCTTTAAGTGTGTTTGGTGGCTCAGAACCTTCAAAAAACGTTGAAATATAGTTCAAATTCAATAAAAATCGACAAAAATACAGTTTCTAGCTAAAATTTGATGGTTTCGTTGCACTTTCCGAGCCCGTAGGGTATCTGATTGGCTTAAAAGTACAAGAAAACACTTCAAAAGTGACGTTTCTGAAGAATTTTAACAGTTTTCTTGTATCTACGAACGCCAGAATGCATAAAATTGACCTAAACGTCTCCTTTTCCTATTCTGAGTCGATTCTGCATGCTTTAAGTGTGTTTGGTGGCTCAGAACCATCAAAAAACGTTGAAATATAGTTCAAATTCAATAAAAATCGACAAAAATACAGTTTCTAGCTAAAATTTGATGGTTTCGTTGCACTTTCCGAGCCCGTAGGGTATCTGATTGGCTTAAAAGTACAAGAAAACACTTCAAAAGTGACGTTTCTGAAGAATTTTAACAGTTTTCTTGTATCTACGAACGCCAGAATGCATAAAATTGACCTAAACGTCTCCTTTTCCTATTCTGAGTCGATTCTGCATGCTTTAAGTGTGTTTGGTGGCTCAGAACCATCAAAAAACGTTGAAATATAGTTCAAATTCAATAAAAATCGACAAAAATACAGTTTCTAGCTAAAATTTGATGGTTTCGTTGCACTTTCCGAGCCCGTAGGGTATCTGATTGGCTTAAAAGTACAAGAAAACACTTCAAAAGTGACGTTTCTGAAGAATTTTAACAGTTTTCTTGTATCTACGAACGCCAGAATGCATAAAATTGACCTAAACGTCTCCTTTTCCTATTCTGAGTCGATTCTGCATGCTTTAAGTGTGTTTGGTGGCTCAGAACCATCAAAAAACGTTGAAATATAGTTCAAATTCAATAAAAATCGACAAAAATACAGTTTCTAGCTAAAATTTGATGGTTTCGTTGCACTTTCCGAGCCCGTTGGGTATCTGATTGGCTTAAAAGTACAAGAAAACACTTCAAAAGTGACGTTTCTGAAGAATTTTAACAGTTTTCTTGTATCTACGAACGCCAGAATGCATAAAATTGACCTAAACGTCTCCTTTTCCTATTCTGAGTCGATTCTGCATGCTTTAAGTGTGTTTGGTGGCTCAGAACCATCAAAAAACGTTGAAATATAGTTCAAATTCAATAAAAATCGACAAAAATACAGTTTCTAGCTAAAATTTGATGGTTTCGTTGCACTTTCCGAGCCCGTAGGGTATCTGATTGGCTTAAAAGTACAAGAAAACACTTCAAAAGTGACGTTTCTGAAGAATTTTAACAGTTTTCTTGTATCTACGAACGCCAGAATGCATAAAATTGACCTAAACGTTTAATTTTCCTATTCTGAGTCGATTCTGCATGCTTTAAGTGTGTTTGGTGGCTCAGAACCATCAAAAAACGTTGAAATATAGTTCAAATTCAATAAAAATCGACAAAAATTCAGTTTCTAGCTAAAATTTGATGGTTTCGTTGCACTTTCCGAGCCCGTTGGGTATCTGATTGGCTTAAAAGTACAAGAAAACACTTCAAAAGTGACGTTTCTGAAGAATTTTAACAGTTTTCTTGTATCTATGAACGCCAGAATGCATAAAATTGACCTAAACGTCTCCTTTTCCTATTCTGAGTCGATTCTGCATGCTTTAAGTGTGTTTGGTGGCTCAGAACCATCAAAAAACGTTGAAATATAGTTCAAATTCAATAAAAATCGACAAAAATACAGTTTCTAGCTAAAATTTGATGGTTTCGATGCACTTTCCGAGCCCGTAGGGTATCTGATTGGCTTAAAAGTACAAGAAAACACTTCAAAAGTGACGTTTCTGAAGAATTTTAACAGTTTTCTTGTATCTACGAACGCCAGAATGCATAAAATTGACCTAAACGTCTCCTTTTCCTATTCTGAGTCGATTCTGCATGCTTTAAGTGTGTTTGGTGGCTCAGAACCATCAAAAAACGTTGAAATATAGTTCAAATTCAATAAAAATCGACAAAAATACAGTTTCTAGCTAAAATTTGATGGTTTCGTTGCACTTTCCGAGCCCGTAGGGTATCTGATTGGCTTAAAAGTACAAGAAAACACTTCAAAAGTGACGTTTCTGAAGAATTTTAACAGTTTTCTTGTATCTACGAACGCCAGAATGCATAAAATTGACCTAAACGTCTCCTTTTCCTATTCTGAGTCGATTCTGCATGCTTTAAGTGTGTTTGGTGGCTCAGAACCATCAAAAAACGTTGAAATATAGTTCAAATTCAATAAAAATCGACAAAAATACAGTTTCTAGCTAAAATTTGATGGTTTCGTTGCACTTTCCGAGCCCGTAGGGTATCTGATTGGCTTAAAAGTACAAGAAAACACTTCAAAAGTGACGTTTCTGAAGAATTTTAACAGTTTTCTTGTATCTACGAACGCCAGAATGGATAAAATTGACCTAAACGTCTCCTTTTCCTATTCTGAGTCGATTCTGCATGCTTTAAGTGTGTTTGGTGGCTCAGAACCATCAAAAAACGTTGAAATATAGTTCAAATTCAATAAAAATCGACAAAAATACAGTTTCTAGCTAAAATTTGATGGTTTCGTTGCACTTTCCGAGCCCGTAGGGTATCTGATTGGCTTAAAAGTACAAGAAAACACTTCAAAACTGACGTTTCTGAAGAATTTTAACAGTTTTCTTGTATCTACGAACGCCAGAATGCATTAAATTGACCTAAACGTCTCCTTTTCCTATTCTGAGTCGATTCTGCATGCTTTAAGTGTGTTTGATGGCTCAGAACCATCAAAAAACGTTGAAATATAGTTCAAATTCAATAAAAATCGACAAAAATACAGTTTCTAGCTAAAATTTGATGGTTTCGTTGCACTTTCCGAGCCCGTTGGGTATCTGATTGGCTTAAAAGTACAAGAAAACACTTCAAAAGTGACGTTTCTGAAGAATTTTAACAGTTTTCTTGTATCTACGAACGCCAGAATGCATAAAATTGACCTAAACGTCTCCTTTTCCTATTCTGAGTCGATTCTGCATGCTTTAAGTGTGTTTGGTGGCTCAGAACCATCAAAAAACGTTGAAATATAGTTCAAATTCAATAAAAATCGACAAAAATACAGTTTCTAGCTAAAATTTGATGGTTTCGTTGCACTTTCCGAGCCCGTAGGGTATCTGATTGGCTTAAAAGTACAAGAAAACACTTCAAAAGTGACGTTTCTGAAGAATTTTAACAGTTTTCTTGTATCTACGAACGCCAGAATGCATAAAATTGACCTAAACGTCTCCTTTTCCTATTCTGAGTCGATTCTGCATGCTTTAAGTGTGTTTGGTGGCTCAGAACCATCAAAAAACGTTGAAATATAGTTCAAATTCAATAAAAATCGACAAAAATACAGTTTCTAGCTAAAATTTGATGGTTTCGTTGCACTTTCCGAGCCCGTAGGGTATCTGATTGGCTTAAAAGTACAAGAAAACACTTCAAAAGTGACGTTTCTGAAGAATTTTAACAGTTTTCTTGTATCTACGAACGCCAGAATGCATAAAATTGACCTAAACGTCTCCTTTTCCTATTCTGAGTCGATTCTGCATGCTTTAAGTGTGTTTGGTGGCTCAGAACCATCAAAAAACGTTGAAATATAGTTCAAATTCAATAAAAATCGACAAAAATACAGTTTCTAGCTAAAATTTGATGGTTTCGTTGCACTTTCCGAGCCCGTAGGGTATCTGATTGGCTTAAAAGTACAAGAAAACACTTCAAAAGTGACGTTTCTGAAGAATTTTAACAGTTTTCTTGTATCTACGAACGCCAGAATGCATAAAATTGACCTAAACGTCTCCTTTTCCTATTCTGAGTCGATTGTGCATGCTTTAAGTGTGTTTGGTGGCTCAGAACCTTCAAAAAACGTTGAAATATAGTTCAAATTCAATAAAAATCGACAAAAATACAGTTTCTAGCTAAAATTTGATGGTTTCGTTGCACTTTCCGAGCCCGTAGGGTATCTGATTGGCTTAAAAGTACAAGAAAACACTTCAAAAGTGACGTTTCTGAAGAATTTTAACAGTTTTCTTGTATCTACGAACGCCAGAATGCATAAAATTGACCTAAACGTCTCCTTTTCCTATTCTGAGTCGATTCTGCATGCTTTAAGTGTGTTTGGTGGCTCAGAACCATCAAAAAACGTTGAAATATAGTTCAAATTCAATAAAAATCGACAAAAATACAGTTTCTAGCTAAAATTTGATGGTTTCGTTGCACTTTCCGAGCCCGTAGGGTATCTGATTGGCTTAAAAGTACAAGAAAACACTTCAAAAGTGACGTTTCTGAAGAATTTTAACAGTTTTCTTGTATCTACGAACGCCAGAATGCATAAAATTGACCTAAACGTCTCCTTTTCCTATTCTGAGTCGATTCTGCATGCTTTAAGTGTGTTTGGTGGCTCAGAACCATCAAAAAACGTTGAAATATAGTTCAAATTCAATAAAAATCGACAAAAATACAGTTTCTAGCTAAAATTTGATGGTTTCGTTGCACTTTCCGAGCCCGTAGGGTATCTGATTGGCTTAAAAGTACAAGAAAACACTTCAAAAGTGACGTTTCTGAAGAATTTTAACAGTTTTCTTGTATCTACGAACGCCAGAATGCATAAAATTGACCTAAACGTCTCCTTTTCCTATTCTGAGTCGATTCTGCATGCTTTAAGTGTGTTTGGTGGCTCAGAACCATCAAAAAACGTTGAAATATAGTTCAAATTCAATAAAAATCGACAAAAATACAGTTTCTAGCTAAAATTTGATGGTTTCGTTGCACTTTCCGAGCCCGTAGGGTATCTGATTGGCTTAAAAGTACAAGAAAACACTTCAAAAGTGACGTTTCTGAAGAATTTTAACAGTTTTCTTGTATCTACGAACGCCAGAATGCATAAAATTGACCTAAACGTCTCCTTTTCCTATTCTGAGTCGATTCTGCATGCTTTAAGTGTGTTTGGTGGCTCAGAACCATCAAAAAACGTTGAAATATAGTTCAAATTCAATAAAAATCGACAAAAATACAGTTTCTAGCTAAAATTTGATGGTTTCGTTGCACTTTCCGAGCCCGTAGGGTATCTGATTGGCTTAAAAGTACAAGAAAACACTTCAAAAGTGACGTTTCTGAAGAATTTTAACAGTTTTCTTGTATCTACGAACGCCAGAATGCATAAAATTGACCTAAACGTCTCCTTTTCCTATTCTGAGTCGATTCTGCATGCTTTAAGTGTGTTTGGTGGCTCAGAACCATCAAAAAACGTTGAAATATAGTTCAAATTCAATAAAAATCGACAAAAATACAGTTTCTAGCTAAAATTTGATGGTTTCGTTGCACTTTCCGAGCCCGTAGGGTATCTGATTGGCTTAAAAGTACAAGAAAACACTTCAAAAGTGACGTTTCTGAAGAATTTTAACAGTTTTCTTGTATCTACGAACGCCAGAATGCATAAAATTGACCTAAACGTCTCCTTTTCCTATTCTGAGTCGATTCTGCATGCTTTAAGTGTGTTTGGTGGCTCAGAACCATCAAAAAACGTTGAAATATAGTTCAAATTCAATAAAAATCGACAAAAATACAGTTTCTAGCTAAAATTTGATGGTTTCGTTGCACTTTCCGAGCCCGTAGGGTATCTGATTGGCTTAAAAGTACAAGAAAACACTTCAAAAGTGACGCTTCTGAAGAATTTTAACAGTTTTCTTGTATCTACGAACGCCAGAATGCATAAAATTGACCTAAACGTCTCCTTTTCCTATTCTGAGTCGATTCTGCATGCTTTAAGTGTGTTTGGTGGCTCAGAACCATCAAAAAACGTTGAAATATAGTTCAAATTCAATAAAAATCGACAAAAATACAGTTTCTAGCTAAAATTTGATGGTTTCGTTGCACTTTCCGAGCCCGTAGGGTATCTGATTGGCTTAAAAGTACAAGAAAACACTTCAAAAGTGACGTTTCTGAAGAATTTTAACAGTTTTCTTGTATCTACGAACGCCAGAATGCATAAAATTGACCTAAACGTCTCCTTTTCCTATTCTGAGTCGATTCTGCATGCTTTAAGTGTGTTTGGTGGCTCAGAACCATCAAAAAACGTTGAAATATAGTTCAAATTCAATAAAAATCGACAAAAATACAGTTTCTAGCTAAAATTTGATGGTTTCGTTGCACTTTCCGAGCCCGTAGGGTATCTGATTGGCTTAAAAGTACAAGAAAACACTTCAAAAGTGACGTTTCTGAAGAATTTTAACAGTTTTCTTGTATCTACGAACGCCAGAATGCATAAAATTGACCTAAACGTCTCCTTTTCCTATTCTGAGTCGATTCTGCATGCTTTAAGTGTGTTTGGTGGCTCAGAACCATCAAAAAACGTTGAAATATAGTTCAAATTCAATAAAAATCGACAAAAATACAGTTTCTAGCTAAAATTTGATGGTTTCGTTGCACTTTCCGAGCCCGTAGGGTATCTGATTGGCTTAAAAGTACAAGAAAACACTTCAAAAGTGACGTTTCTGAAGAATTTTAACAGTTTTCTTGTATCTACGAACGCCAGAATGCATAAAATTGACCTAAACGTCTCCTTTTCCTATTCTGAGTCGATTCTGCATGCTTTAAGTGTGTTTGGTGGCTCAGAACCATCAAAAAACGTTGAAATATAGTTCAAATTCAATAAAAATCGACAAAAATACAGTTTCTAGCTAAAATTTGATGGTTTCGTTGCACTTTCCGAGCCCGTAGGGTATCTGATTGGCTTAAAAGTACAAGAAAACACTTCAAAAGTGACGTTTCTGAAGAATTTTAACAGTTTTCTTGTATCTACGAACGCCAGAATGCATAAAATTGACCTAAACGTCTCCTTTTCCTATTCTGAGTCGATTCTGCATGCTTTAAGTGTGTTTGGTGGCTCAGAACCATCAAAAAACGTTGAAATATAGTTCAAATTCAATAAAAATCGACAAAAATACAGTTTCTAGCTAAAATTTGATGGTTTCGTTGCACTTTCCGAGCCCGTAGGGTATCTGATTGGCTTAAAAGTACAAGAAAACACTTCAAAAGTGACGTTTCTGAAGAATTTTAACAGTTTTCTTGTATCTACGAACGCCAGAATGCATAAAATTGACCTAAACGTCTCCTTTTCCTATTCTGAGTCGATTCTGCATGCTTTAAGTGTGTTTGGTGGCTCAGAACCATCAAAAAACGTTGAAATATAGTTCAAATTCAATAAAAATCGACAAAAATACAGTTTCTAGCTAAAATTTGATGGTTTCGTTGCACTTTCCGAGCCCGTAGGGTATCTGATTGGCTTAAAAGTACAAGAAAACACTTCAAAAGTGACGTTTCTGAAGAATTTTAACAGTTTTCTTGTATCTACGAACGCCAGAATGCATAAAATTGACCTAAACGTCT
>NW_026973191.1:0-38559 GCF_036711695.1 Zophobas morio | reverse complement strand
AGGAAAAGAGACGTTTAGGTCAAATTTATGCATTCTGGCGTTCGTAGATACAAGAAAACTGTTAAAATTCTTCAGAAACGTCACTTTTGAAGTGTTTTCTTGTACTTTTAAGCAATCAGATACCCTACGGGCCCGAAAGTGCAACGAAACCATCAAATTTTAGCTAGAAACTGTATTTTTGTCGATTTTTATTGAATTTGAACTATATTTCAACGTTTTTTGATGGTTTCTGAGCCACCAAACACACTTAAAGCATGCAGAATCACGAGAATAGGAAAAAGAGACGTTTAGGTCAATTTTATGCATTCTGGCGTTCGTAGATACAAGAAAACTGTTAAAATTCTTCAGAAACGTCACTTTTGAAGTGTTTTCTTGTACTTTTAAGCCAATCAGATACCCTACGGGCTCGGAAAGTGCAACGAAACCATCAAATTTTAGCTAGAAACTGTATTTTTGTCGATTTTTATTGAATTTGAACTATATTTCAACGTTTTTTGATGGTTCTGAGCCACCAAACACACTTAAAGCATGCAGAATCGACTCAGAATAGGAAAAGGAGACGCTTAGGTCAATTTTATGCATTCTGGCGTTCGTAGATACAAGAAAACTGTTAAAATTCTTCAGAAACGTCACTTTTGAAGTGTTTTCTTGTACTTTTAAGCCAATCAGATACCCTACGGGCTCGGAAAGTGCAACGAAACCATCAAATTTTAGCTAGAAACTGTATTTTTGTCGATTTTTATTGAATTTGAACTATATTTCAACGTTTTTTGATGGTTCTGAGCCACCAAACACACTTAAAGCATGCAGAATCGACTCAGAATAGGAAAAGGAGACGTTTAGGTCAATTTTATGCATTCTGGCGTTCGTAGATACAAGAAAACTGTTAAAATTCTTCAGAAACGTCACTTTTGAAGTGTTTTCTTGTACTTTTAAGCCAATCAGATACCCTACGGGCTCGGAAAGTGCAACGAAACCATCAAATTTTAGCTAGAAACTGTATTTTTGTCGATTTTTATTGAATTTGAACTATATTTCAACGTTTTTTGATGGTTCTGAGCCACCAAACACACTTAAAGCATGCAGAATCGACTCAGAATAGGAAAAGGAGACGTTTAGGTCAATTTTATGCATTCTGGCGTTCGTAGATACAAGAAAACTGTTAAAATTCTTCAGAAACGTCACTTTTGAAGTGTTTTCTTGTACTTTTAAGCCAATCAGATACCCTACGGGCTCGGAAAGTGCAACGAAACCATCAAATTTTAGCTAGAAACTGTATTTTTGTCGATTTTTATTGAATTTGAACTATATTTCAACGTTTTTTGATGGTTCTGAGCCACCAAACACACTTAAAGCATGCAGAATCGACTCAGAATAGGAAAAGGAGACGTTTAGGTCAATTTTATGCATTCTGGCGTTCGTAGATACAAGAAAACTGTTAAAATTCTTCAGAAACGTCACTTTTGAAGTGTTTTCTTGTACTTTTAAGCCAATCAGATACCCTACGGGCTCGGAAAGTGCAACGAAACCATCAAATTTTAGCTAGAAACTGTATTTTTGTCGATTTTTATTGAATTTGAACTATATTTCAACGTTTTTTGATGGTTCTGAGCCACCAAACACACTTAAAGCATGCAGAATCGACTCAGAATAGGAAAAGGAGACGTTTAGGTCAATTTTATGCATTCTGGCGTTCGTAGATACAAGAAAACTGTTAAAATTCTTCAGAAACGTCACTTTTGAAGTGTTTTCTTGTACTTTTAAGCCAATCAGATACCCTACGGGCTCGGAAAGTGCAACGAAACCATCAAATTTTAGCTAGAAACTGTATTTTTGTCGATTTTTATTGAATTTGAACTATATTTCAACGTTTTTTGATGGTTCTGAGCCACCAAACACACTTAAAGCATGCAGAATCGACTCAGAATAGGAAAAGGAGACGTTTAGGTCAATTTTATGCATTCTGGCGTTCGTAGATACAAGAAAACTGTTAAAATTCTTCAGAAACGTCACTTTTGAAGTGTTTTCTTGTACTTTTAAGCCAATCAGATACCCAACGGGCTCGGAAAGTGCAACGAAACCATCAAATTTTAGCTAGAAATTGTATTTTTGTCGATTTTTATTGAATTTGAACTATATTTCAACGTTTTTTGATGGTTCTGAGCCACCAAACACACTTAAAGCATGCAGAATCGACTCAGAATAGGAAAAGGAGACGTTTAGGTCAATTTTATGCATTCTGGCTTTCGTAGATACAAGAAAACTGTTAAAATTCTTCAGAAACGTCACTTTTGAAGTGTTTTCTGGTACTTTTAAGCCAATCAGATACCCTACGGGCTCGGAAAGTGCAACGAAACCATCAAATTTTAGCTAGAAACTGTATTTTTGTCGATTTTTATTGAATTTGAACTATATTTCAACGTTTTTTGATGGTTCTGAGCCACCAAACACACTTAAAGCATGCAGAATCGACTCAGAATAGGAAAAGGAGACGTTTAGGTCAATTTTATGCATTCTGGCGTTCGTAGATACAAGAAAACTGTTAAAATTCTTCAGAAACGTCACTTTTGAAGTGTTTTCTTGTACTTTTAAGCCAATCAGATACCCAACGGGCTCGGAAAGTGCAACGAAACCATCAAATTTTAGCTAGAAATTGTATTTTTGTCGATTTTTATTGAATTTGAACTATATTTCAACGTTTTTTGATGGTTCTGAGCCACCAAACACACTTAAAGCATGCAGAATCGACTCAGAATTGGAAAAGGAGACGTTTAGGTCAATTTTATGCATTCTGGCGTTCGTAGATACAAGAAAACTGTTAAAATTCTTCAGAAACGTCACTTTTGAAATGTTTTCTTGTACTTTTAAGCCAATCAGATACCCTACGGGCTCGGAAAGTGCAACGAAACCATCAAATTTTAGCTAGAAACTGTATTTTTGTCGATTTTTATTGAATTTGAACTATATTTCAACGTTTTTTGATGGTTCTGAGCCACCAAACACACTTAAAGCATGCAGAATCGACTCAGAATAGGAAAAGGAGACGTTTAGGTCAATTTTATGCATTCTGGCGTTCGTAGATACAAGAAAACTGTTAAAATTCTTCAGAAACGTCACTTTTGAAGTGTTTTCTTGTACTTTTAAACCAATCAGATACCCAACGGGCTCGGAAAGTGCAACGAAACCATCAAATTTTAGCTAGAAATTGTATTTTTGTCGATTTTTATTGAATTTGAACTATATTTCAACGTTTTTTGATGGTTCTGAGCCACCAAACACACTTAAAGCATGCAGAATCGACTCAGAATTGGAAAAGGAGACGTTTAGGTCAATTTTATGCATTCTGGCGTTCGTAGATACAAGAAAACTGTTAAAATTCTTCAGAAACGTCACTTTTGAAATGTTTTCTTGTACTTTTAAGCCAATCAGATACCCTACGGGCTCGGAAAGTGCAACGAAACCATCAAATTTTAGCTAGAAACTGTATTTTTGTCGATTTTTATTGAATTTGAACTATATTTCAACGTTTTTTGATGGTTCTGAGCCACCAAACACACTTAAAGCATGCAGAATCGACTCAGAATAGGAAAAGGAGACGTTTAGGTCAATTTTATGCATTCTGGCGTTCGTAGATACAAGAAAACTGTTAAAATTCTTCAGAAACGTCACTTTTGAAGTGTTTTCTTGTACTTTTAAGCCAATCAGATACCCTATGGGCTCGGAAAGTGCAACGAAACCATCAAATTTTAGCTAGAAACTGTATTTTTGTCGATTTTTATTGAATTTGAACTATATTTCAACGTTTTTTGATGGTTCTGAGCCACCAAACACACTTAAAGCATGCAGAATCGACTCAGAATAGGAAAAGGAGACGTTTAGGTCAATTTTATGCATTCTGGCGTTCGTAGATACAAGAAAACTGTTAAAATTCTTCAGAAACGTCACTTTTGAAGTGTTTTCTTGTACTTTTAAGCCAATCAGATACCCTACGGGCTCGGAAAGTGCAACGAAACCATCAAATTTTAGCTAGAAACTGTATTTTTGTCGATTTTTATTGAATTTGAACTATATTTCAACGTTTTTTGATGGTTCTGAGCCACCAAACACACTTAAAGCATGCAGAATCGACTCAGAATAGGAAAAGGAGACGTTTAGGTCAATTTTATGCATTCTGGCGTTCGTAGATACAAGAAAACTGTTAAAATTCTTCAGAAACGTCACTTTTGAAGTGTTTTCTTGTACTTTTAAGCCAATCAGATACCCTACGGGCTCGGAAAGTGCAACGAAACCATCAAATTTTAGCTAGAAACTGTATTTTTGTCGATTTTTATTGAATTTGAACTATATTTCAACGTTTTTTGATGGTTCTGAGCCACCAAACACACTTAAAGCATGCAGAATCGACTCAGAATAGGAAAAGGAGACGTTTAGGTCAATTGTATGCATTCTGGCGTTCGTAGATACAAGAAAACTGTTAAAATTCTTCAGAAACGTCACTTTTGAAGTGTTTTCTTGTACTTTTAAGCCAATCAGATACCCTACGGGCTCGGAAAGTGCAACGAAACCATCAAATTTTAGCTAGAAACTGTATTTTTGTCGATTTTTATTGAATTTGAACAATATTTCAACGTTTTTTGATGGTTCTGAGCCACCAAACACACTTAAAGCATGCAGAATCGACTCAGAATAGGAAAAGGAGACATTTAGGTCAATTTTATGCATTCTGGCGTTCGTAGATACAAGAAAACTGTTAAAATTCTTCAGAAACGTCACTTTTGAAGTGTTTTCTTGTACTTTTAAGCCAATCAGATACCCTACGGGCTCGGAAAGTGCAACGAAACCATCAAATTTTAGCTAGAAACTGTAGTTTTGTCGATTTTTATTGAATTTGAACTATATTTCAACGTTTTTTGATGGTTCTGAGCCACCAAACACACTTAAAGCATGCAGAATCGACTCAGAATAGGAAAAGGAGACGTTTAGGTCGATTTTATGCATTCTGGCGTTCGTAGATACAAGAAAACTGTTAAAATTCTTCAGAAACGTCACTTTTGAAGTGTTTTCTTGTACTTTTAAGCCAATCACATACCCTACGGGCTCGGAAAGTGCAACGAAACCATAAAATTTTAGCTAGAAACTGTATTTTTGTCGATTTTTATTGAATTTGAACTATATTTCAACGTTTTTTGATGGTTCTGAGCCACCAAACACACTTAAAGCATGCAGAATCGACTCAGAATAGGAAAAGGAGACGTTTAGGTCAATTTTATGCATTCTGGCGTTCGTAGATACAAGAAAACTGTTAAAATTCTTCAGAAACGTCACTTTTGAAGTGTTTTCTTGTACTTTTAAGCCAATCAGATACCCTACGGGCTCGGAAAGTGCAACGAAACCATCAAATTTTAGCTAGAAACTGTATTTTTGTCGATTTTTATTGAATTTGAACTATATTTCAAGGTTTTTTGATGGTTCTGAGCCACCAAACGCACTTAAAGCATGCAGAATCGACTCAGAATAGGAAAAGGAGACGTTTAGGTCAATTTTATGCATTCTGGCGTTCGTTGATACAAGAAAACTGTTAAAATTCTTCAGAAACGTCACTTTTGAAGTGTTTTCTTGTACTTTTAAGCCAATCAGATACCCTACGGGCTCGGAAAGTGCAACGAAACCATCAAATTTTAGCTAGAAACTGTGTTTTTGTCGATTTTTATTGAATTTGAACTATATTTCAACGTTTTTTGATGGTTCTGAGCCACCAAACACACTTAAAGCATGCAGAATCGACTCAGAATAGGAAAAGGTGACGTTTAGGTCAATTTTATGCATTCTGGCGTTCGTAGATACAAGAAAACTGTTAAAATTCTTCAGAAACGTCACTTTTGAAGTGTTTTCTTGTACTTTTAAGCCAATCAGATACCCTACGGGCTCGGAAAGTGCAACGAAACCATCAAATTTTAGCTAGAAACTGTATTTTTGTCGATTTTTATTGAATTTGAACTATATTTCAACGTTTTTTGATGGTTCTGAGCCACCAAACACACTTAAAGCATGCAGAATCGACTCGGAATAGGAAAAGGAGACGTTTAGGTTAATTTTATGCATTCTGGCGTTCGTAGATACAAGAAAACTGTTAAAATTCTTCAGAAACGTCACTTTTGAAGTGTTTTCTTGTACTTTTAAGCCAATCAGATACCCAACGGGCTCGGAAAGTGCAACGAAACCATCAAATTTTAGCTAGAAACTGTATTTTTGTCGATTTTTATTGAATTTGAACTATATTTCAAGGTTTTTTGATGGTTCTGAGCCACCAAACACACTGAAAGCATGCAGAATCGACTCAGAATAGGAAAAGGAGACGTTTAGGTCAATTTTATGCATTCTGGCGTTCGTTGATACAAGAAAACTGTTAAAATTCTTCAGAAACGTCACTTTTGAAGTGTTTTCTTGTACTTTTAAGCCAATCAGATACCCTACGGGCTCGGAAAGTGCAACGAAACCATCAAATTTTAGCTAGAAACTGTGTTTTTGTCGATTTTTATTGAATTTGAACTATATTTCAACGTTTTTTGATGGTTCTGAGCCACCAAACACACTTAAAGCATGCAGAATCGACTCAGAATAGGAAAAGGAGACGTTTAGGTCAATTTTATGCATTCTGGCGTTCGTAGATACAAGAAAACTGTTAAAATTCTTCAGAAACGTCACTTTTGAAGTGTTTTCTTGTACTTTTAAGCCAATCAGATACCCTACGGGCTCGGAAAGTGCAACGAAACCATCAAATTTTAGCTAGAAACTGTATTTTTGTCGATTTTTATTGAATTTGAACTATATTTCAACGTTTTTTGATGGTTCTGAGCCACCAAACACACTTAAAGCATGCAGAATCGACTCAGAATAGGAAAAGGAGACGTTTAGGTCAATTTTATGCATTCTGGCGTTCGTAGATACAAGAAAACTGTTAAAATTCTTCAGAAACGTCACTTTTGAAGTGTTTTCTTGTACTTTTAAGCCAATCAGATACCCTACGGGCTCGGAAAGTGCAACGAAACCATCAAATTTTAGCTAGAAACTGTATTTTTGTCGATTTTTATTGAATTTGAACTATATTTCAACGTTTTTTGATGGTTCTGAGCCACCAAACACACTTAAAGCATGCAGAATCGACTCAGAATAGGAAAAGGAGACGTTTAGGTCAATTTTATGCATTCTGGCGTTCGTAGATACAAGAAAACTGTTAAAATTCTTCAGAAACGTTACTTTTGAAGTGTTTTCTTGTACTTTTAAGCCAATCAGATACCCTACGGGCTCGGAAAGTGCAACGAAACCATCAAATTTTAGCTAGAAACTGTATTTTTGTCGATTTTTATTGAATTTGAACTATATTTCAACGTTTTTTGATGGTTCTGAGCCACCAAACACACTTAAAGCATGCAGAATCGACTCAGAATAGGAAAAGGAGACGTTTAGGTCAATTTTATGCATTCTGGCGTTCGTAGATACAAGAAAACTGTTAAAATATTTTCAGAAACGTCACTTTTGAAGTGTTTTCTTGTACTTTTAAGCCAATCAGATACCCTACGGGCTCGGAAAGTGCAACGAAACCATCAAATTTTAGCTAGAAACTGTATTTTTGTCGATTTTTATTGAATTTGAACTATATTTCAACGTTTTTTGATGGTTCTGAGCCACCAAACACACTTAAAGCATGCAGAATCGACTCAGAATAGGAAAAGGAGACGTTTAGGTCAATTTTATGCATTCTGGCGTTCGTAGATACAAGAAAACTGTTAAAATTCTTCAGAAACGTCACTTTTGAAGTGTTTTCTTGTACTTTTAAGCCAATCAGATACCCTACGGGCTCGGAAAGTGCAACGAAACCATCAAATTTTAGCTAGAAACTGTATTTTTGTCGATTTTTATTGAATTTGAACTATATTTCAACGTTTTCTGATGGTTCTGAGCCACCAAACACACTTAAAGCATGCAGAATCGACTCAGAATAGGAAAAGGAGACGTTTAGGTCAATTTTATGCATTCTGGCGTTCGTTGATACAAGAAAACTGTTAAAATTCTTCAGAAACGTCACTTTTGAAGTGTTTTCTTGTACTTTTAAGCCAATCAGATACCCAACGGGCTCGGAAAGTGCAACAAAACCATCAAATTTTAGCTAGAAACTGTATTTTTGTCGATTTTTATTGAATTTGAACTATATTTCAACGTTTTTTGATGGTTCTGAGCCACCAAACACACTTAAAGCATGCAGAATCGACTCGGAATAGGAAAAGGAGACGTTTAGGTCAATTTTATGCATTCTGGCGTTCGTAGATACAAGAAAACTGTTAAAATTCTTCAGAAACGTCACTTTTGAAGTGTTTTCTTGTACTTTTAAGCCAATCAGATACCCTACGGGCTCGGAAAGTGCAACGAAACCATCAAATTTTAGCTAGAAACTGTATTTTTGTCGATTTTTATTGAATTTGAACTATATTTCAACGTTTTTGATGGTTCTGAGCCACCAAACACACTTAAAGCATGCAGAATCGACTCAGAATAGGAAAAGGAGACGTTTAGGTCAATTTTATGCATTCTGGCGTTCGTTGATACAAGAAAACTGTTAAAATTCTTCAGAAACGTCACTTTTGAAGTGTTTTCTTGTACTTTTAAGCCAATCAGATACCCTACGGGCTCGGAAAGTGCAACGAAACCATCAAATTTTAGCTAGAAACTGTCTTTCTGTCGATTTTTATTGAATTTGAACTATATTTCAACGTTTTTTGATGGTTCTGAGCCACCAAACACACTTAAAGCATGCAGAATCGACTCAGAATAGGAAAAGGAGACGTTTAGGTCAATTTTATGCATTCTGGCGTTCGTAGATACAAGAAAACTGTTAAAATTCTTCAGAAACGTCACTTTTGAAGTGTTTTCTTGTACTTTTAAGCCAATCAGATACCCTACGGGCTCGGAAAGTGCAACGAAACCATCAAATTTTAGCTAGAAACTGTATTTTTGTCGATTTTTATTGAATTTGAACTATATTTCAACGTTTTTTGATGGTTCTGAGCCACCAAACACACTTAAAGCATGCAGAATCGACTCAGAATAGGAAAAGGAGACGTTTAGGTCAAATTTATGCATTCTGGCGTTCGTAGATACAAGAAAACTGTTAAAATTCTTCAGAAACGTCACTTTTGAAGTGTTTTCTTGTACTTTTAAGCCAATCAGATACCCAACGGGCTCGGAAACTGCAACGAAACCATCAAATTTTAGCTAGAAACTGTATTTTTGTCGATTTTTATTGAATTTGAACTATATTTCAACGTTTTTTGATGGTTCTGAGCCACCAAACACACTTAAAGCATGCAGAATCGACTCAGAACAGGAAAAGGAGACGTTTAGGTCAATTTTATGCATTCTGGCGTTCGTAGATACAAGAAAACTGTTAAAATTCTTCAGAAACGTCACTTTTGAAGTGTTTTCTTGTACTTTTAAGCCAATCAGATACCCTACGGGCTCGGAAAGTGCAACGAAACCATCAAATTTTAGCTAGAAACTGTATTTTTGTCGATTTTTATTGAATTTGAACTATATTTCAACGTTTTTTGATGGTTCTGAGCCACCAAACACACTTAAAGCATGCAGAATCGACTCAGAATAGGAAAAGGAGACGTTTAGGTCAATTTTATGCATTCTGGCGTTCGTAGATACAAGAAAACTGTTAAAATTCTTCAGAAACGTCACTTTTGAAGTGTTTTCTTGTACTTTTAAGCCAATCAGATACCCTACGGGCTCGGAAAGTGCAACGAAACCATCAAATTTTAGCTAGAAACTGTATTTCTGTCGATTTTTATTGAATTTGAACTATATTTCAACGTTTTTTGATGGTTCTGAGCCACCAAACACACTTAAAGCATGCAGAATCGACTCAGAATAGGAAAAGGAGACGTTTAGGTCAATTTTATGCATTCTGGCGTTCGTAGATACAAGAAAACTGTTAAAATTCTTCAGAAACGTCACTTTTGAAGTGTTTTCTTGTACTTTTAAGCCAATCAGATACCCTACGGGCTCAGAAAGTGCAACGAAACCATCAAATTTTAGCTAGAAACTGTATTTTTGTCGATTTTTATTGAATTTGAACTATATTTCAACGTTTTTTGATGGTTCTGAGCCACCAAACACACTTAAAGCATGCAGAATCGACTCAGAATAGGAAAAGGAGACGTTTAGGTCAATTTTATGCATTCTGGCGTTCGTAGATACAAGAAAACTGTTAAAATTCTTCAGAAACGTCACTTTTGAAGTGTTTTCTTGTACTTTTAAGCCAATCAGATACCCTACGGGCTCGGAAAGTGCAACGAAACCATCAAATTTTAGCTAGAAACTGTATTTCTGTCGATTTTTATTGAATTTGAACTATATTTCAACGTTTTTTGATGGTTCTGAGCCACCAAACACACTTAAAGCTTGCAGAATCGACTCAGAATAGGAAAAGGAGACGTTTAGGTCAATTTTATGCATTCTGGCGTTCGTAGATACAAGAAAACTGTTAAAATTCTTCAGAAACGTCACTTTTGAAGTGTTTTCTTGTACTTTTAAGCCAATCAGATACCCTACGGGCTCGGAAAGTGCAACGAAACCATCAAATTTTAGCTAGAAACTGTATTTTTGTCGATTTTTATTGAATTTGAACTATATTTCAACGTTTTTTGATGGTTCTGAGCCACCAAACACACTTAAAGCATGCAGAATCGACTCAGAATAGGAAAAGGAGACGTTTAGGTCAATTTTATGCATTCTGGCGTTCGTAGATACAAGAAAACTGTTAAAATTCTTCAGAAACGTCACTTTTGAAGTGTTTTCTTGTACTTTTAAGCCAATCAGATACCCAACGGGCTCGGAAAGTGCAACGAAACCATCAAATTTTAGCTAGAAACTGTATTTTTGTCGATTTTTATTGAATTTGAACTATATTTCAACGTTTTTTGATGGTTCTGAGCCACCAAACACACTTAAAGCATGCAGAATCGACTCAGAATAGGAAAAGGAGACGTTTAGGTCAATTTTATGCATTCTGGCGTTCGTAGATACAAGAAAACTGTTAAAATTCTTCAGAAACGTCACTTTTGAAGTGTTTTCTTGTACTTTTAAGCCAATCAGATACCCTACGGGCTCGGAAAGTGCAACGAAACCATCAAATTTTAGCTAGAAACTGTATTTTTGTCGATTTTTATTGAATTTGAACTATATTTCAACGTTTTTTGATGGTTCTGAGCCACCAAACACACTTAAAGCATGCAGAATCGACTCAGAATAGGAAAAGGAGACGTTTAGGTCAATTTTATGCATTCTGGCGTTCGTAGATACAAGAAAACTGTTAAAATTCTTCAGAAACGTCACTTTTGAAGTGTTTTCTTGTACTTTTAAGCCAATCAGATACCCTACGGGCTCGGAAAGTGCAACGAAACCATCAAATTTTAGCTAGAAACTGTATTTTTGTCGATTTTTATTGAATTTGAACTATATTTCAACGTTTTTTGATGGTTCTGAGCCACCAAACACACTTAAAGCATGCAGAATCGACTCAGAATAGGAAAAGGAGACGTTTAGGTCAATTTTATGCATTCTGGCGTTCGTAGATACAAGAAAACTGTTAAAATTCTTCAGAAACGTCACTTTTGAAGTGTTTTCTTGTACTTTTAAGCCAATCAGATACCCTACGGGCTCGGAAAGTGCAACGAAACCATCAAATTTTAGCTAGAAACTGTATTTTTGTCGATTTTTATTGAATTTGAACTATATTTCAACGTTTTTTGATGGTTCTGAGCCACCAAACACACTTAAAGCATGCAGAATCGACTCAGAATAGGAAAAGGAGACGTTTAGGTCAATTTTATGCATTCTGGCGTTCGTAGATACAAGAAAACTGTTAAAATTCTTCAGAAACGTCACTTTTGAAGTGTTTTCTTGTACTTTTAAGCCAATCAGATACCCTACGGGCTCGGAAAGTGCAACGAAACCATCAAATTTTAGCTAGAAACTGTATTTTTGTCGATTTTTATTGAATTTGAACTATATTTCAACGTTTTTTGATGGTTCTGAGCCACCAAACACACTTAAAGCATGCAGAATCGACTCAGAATAGGAAAAGGAGACGTTTAGGTCAATTTTATGCATTCTGGCGTTCGTAGATACAAGAAAACTGTTAAAATTCTTCAGAAACGTCACTTTTGAAGTGTTTTCTTGTACTTTTAAGCCAATCAGATACCCTACGGGCTCCGAAAGTGCAACGAAACCATCAAATTTTAGCTAGAAACTGTATTTTTGTCGATTTTTATTGAATTTGAACTATATTTCAACGTTTTTTGATGGTTCTGAGCCACCAAACACACTTAAAGCATGCAGAATCGACTCAGAATAGGAAAAGGAGACGTTTAGGTCAATTTTATGCATTCTGGCGTTCGTAGATACAAGAAAACTGTTAAAATTCTTCAGAAACGTCACTTTTGAAGTGTTTTCTTGTACTTTTAAGCCAATCAGATACCCAACGGGCTCGGAAAGTGCAACGAAACCATCAAATTTTAGCTAGAAACTGTATTTTTGTCGATTTTTATTGAATTTGAACTATATTTCAACGTTTTTTGATGGTTCAGAGCCACCAAACACACTTAAAGCATGCAGAATCGACTCAGAATAGGAAAAGGAGACGTTTAGGTCAATTTTATGCATTCTGGCGTTCGTAGATACAAGAAAACTGTTAAAATTCTTCAGAAACGTCACTTTTGAAGTGTTTTCTTGTACTTTTAAGCCAATCAGATACCCTACGGGCTCGGAAAGTGCAACGAAACCATCAAATTTTAGCTAGAAACTGTATTTTTGTCGATCTTTATTGAATTTGAACTATATTTCAACGTTTTTTGATGGTTCTGAGCCACCAAACACACTTAAAGCATGCAGAATCGACTCAGAATAGGAAAAGGAGACGTTTAGGTCAATTTTATGCATTCTGGCGTTCGTAGATACAAGAAAACTGTTAAAATTCTTCAGAAACGTCACTTTTGAAGTGTTTTCTTGTACTTTTAAGCCAATCAGATACCCTACGGGCTCGGAAAGTGCAACGAAACCATCAAATTTTAGCTAGAAACTGTATTTTTGTCGATTTTTATTGAATTTGAACTATATTTCAACGTTTTTTGATGGTTCTGAGCCACCAAACACACTTAAAGCATGCAGAATCGACTCAGAATAGGAAAAGGAGACGTTTAGGTCAATTTTATGCATTCTGGCGTTCGTAGATACAAGAAAACTGTTAAAATTCTTCAGAAACGTCACTTTTGAAGTGTTTTCTTGTACTTTTAAGCCAATCAGATACCCTACGGGCTCGGAAAGTGCAACGAAACCATCAAATTTTAGCTAGAAACTGTATTTTTGTCGATTTTTATTGAATTTGAACTATATTTCAACGTTTTTTGATGGTTCTGAGCCACCAAACACACTTAAAGCATGCAGAATCGACTCAGAATAGGAAAAGGAGACGTTTAGGTCAATTTTATGCATTCTGGCGTTCGTAGATACAAGAAAACTGTTAAAATTCTTCAGAAACGTCACTTTTGAAGTGTTTTCTTGTACTTTTAAGCCAATCAGATACCCTACGGGCTCGGAAAGTGCAACGAAACCATCAAATTTTAGCTAGAAACTGTATTTTTGTCGATCTTTATTGAATTTGAACTATATTTCAACGTTTTTTGATGGTTCTGAGCCACCAAACACACTTAAAGCATGCAGAATCGACTCAGAATAGGAAAAGGAGACGTTTAGGTCAATTTTATGCATTCTGGCGTTCGTAGATACAAGAAAACTGTTAAAATTCTTCAGAAACGTCACTTTTGAAGTGTTTTCTTGTACTTTTAAGCCAATCAGATACCCTACGGGCTCGGAAAGTGCAACGAAACCATCAAATTTTAGCTAGAAACTGTATTTTTGTCGATTTTTATTGAATTTGAACTATATTTCAACGTTTTTTGATGGTTCTGAGCCACCAAACACACTTAAAGCATGCAGAATCGACTCAGAATAGGAAAAGGAGACATTTAGGTCAATTTTATGCATTCTGGCGTTCGTAGATACAAGAAAACTGTTAAAATTCTTCAGAAACGTCACTTTTGAAGTATTTTCTTGTACTTTTAAGCCAATCAGATACCCTACGGGCTCGGAAAGTGCAACGAAACCATCAAATTTTAGCTAGAAACTGTATTTTTGTCGATTTTTATTGAATTTGAACTATATTTCAACGTTTTTTGATGGTTCTGAGCCACCAAACACACTTAAAGCATGCAGAATCGACTCAGAATAGGAAAAGGAGACGTTTAGGTCAATTTTATGCATTCTGGCGTTCGTAGATACAAGAAAACTGTTAAAATTCTTCAGAAACGTCACTTTTGAAGTGTTTTCTTGTACTTTTAAGCCAATCAGATACCCTACGGGCTCGGAAAGTGCAACGAAACCATCAAATTTTAGCTAGAAACTGTATTTTTGTCGATTTTTATTGAATTTGAACTATATTTCAACGTTTTTTGATGGTTCTGAGCCACCAAACACACTTAAAGCATGCAGAATCGACTCAGAATAGGAAAAGGAGACGTTTAGGTCAATTTTATGCATTCTGGCGTTCGTAGATACAAGAAAACTGTTAAAATTCTTCAGAAACGTCACTTTTGAAGTGTTTTCTTGTACTTTTAAGCCAATCAGATACCCTACGGGCTCAGAAAGTGCAACGAAACCATCAAATTTTAGCTAGAAACTGTATTTTTGTCGATTTTTATTGAATTTGAACTATATTTCAACGTTTTTTGATGGTTCTGAGCCACCAAACCCACTTAAAGCATGCAGAATCGACTCAGAATAGGAAAAGGAGACGTTTAGGTCAATTTTATGCATTCTGGCGTTCGTAGATACAAGAAAACTGTTAAAATTCTTCAGAAACGTCACTTTTGAAGTGTTTTCTTGTACTTTTAAGCCAATCAGATACCCTACGGGCTCGGAAAGTGCAACGAAACCATCAAATTTTAGCTAGAAACTGTATTTTTGTCGATTTTTATTGAATTTGAACTATATTTCAACGTTTTTTGATGGTTCTGAGCCACCAAACACACTTAAAGCATGCAGAATCGATTCAGAATAGGAAAAGGAGACGTTTAGGTCAATTTTATGCATTCTGGCGTTCGTAGATACAAGAAAACTGTTAAAATTCTTCAGAAACGTCACTTTTGAAGTGTTTTCTTGTACTTTTAAGCCAATCAGATACCCTACGGGCTCGGAAAGTGCAACGAAACCATCAAATTTTAGCTAGAAACTGTATTTTTGTCGATTTTTATTGAATTTGAACTATATTTCAACGTTTTTTGATGGTTCTGAGCCACCAAACACACTTAAAGCATGCAGAATCGACTCAGAATAGGAAAAGGAGACGTTTAGGTCAATTTTATGCATTCTGGCGTTCGTAGATACAAGAAAACTGTTAAAATTCGTCAGAAACGTCACTTTTGAAATGTTTTCTTGTACTTTTAAGCCAATCAGATACCCTACGGGCTCGGAAAGTGCAACGAAACCATCAAATTTTAGCTAGAAACTGTATTTTTGCCGATTTTTATTGAATTTGAACTATATTTCAACGTTTTTTGATGGTTCTGAGCCACCAAACACACTTAAAGCATGCAGAATCGACTCAGAATAGGAAAAGGAGACGTTTAGGTCAATTTTATGCATTCTGGCGTTCGTAGATACAAGAAAACTGTTAAAATTCTTCAGAAACGTCACTTTTGAAGTGTTTTCTTGTACTTTTAAGCCAATCAGATACCCTACGGGCTCGGAAAGTGCAACGAAACCATCAAATTTTAGCTAGAAACCGTATTTTTGTCGATTTTTATTGAATTTGAACTATATTTCAAAGTTTTTTGATGGTTCTGAGCCACCAAACACACTTAAAGCATGCAGAATCGACTCAGAATAGGAAAAGGAGACGTTTAGGTCAATTTTATGCATTCTGGCGTTCGTAGATACAAGAAAACTGTTAAAATTCTTCAGAAACGTCACTTTTGAAGTGTTTTCTTGTACTTTTAAGCCAATCAGATACCCGACGGGCTCGGAAAGTGCAACGAAACCATCAAATTTTAGCTAGAAACTGTATTTTTGTCGATTTTTATTGAATTTGAACTATATTTCAACGTTTTTTGATGGTTCTGAGCCACCAAACACACTTAAAGCATGCAGAATCGACTCAGAATAGGAAAAGGAGACATTTAGGTCAATTTTATGCATTCTGGCGTTCGTAGATACAAGAAAACTGTTAAAATTCTTCAGAAACATCACTTTTGAAGTGTTTTCTTGTACTTTTAAGCCAATCAGATACCCTACGGGCTCGGAAAGTGCAACGAAACCATCAAATTTTAGCTAGAAACTGTATTTTTGTCGATTTTTATTGAATTTGAACTATATTTCAACGTTTTTTGATGGTTCTGAGCCACCAAACACACTTAAAGCATGCAGAATCGACTCAGAATAGGAAAAGGAGACGTTTAGGTCAATTTTATGCATTCTGGCGTTCGTAGATACAAGAAAACTGTTAAAATTCTTCAGAAACGTCACTTTTGAAGTGTTTTCTTGTACTTTTAAGCCAATCAGATACCCTACGGGCTCGGAAAGTGCAACGAAACCATCAAATTTTTGCTAGAAACTGTGTTTTTGTCGATTTTTATTGAATTTGAACTATATTTCAACGTTTTTTGATGGTTCTGAGCCACCAAACACACTTAAAGCATGCAGAATCGACTCAGAATAGGAAAAGGAGACGTTTAGGTCAATTTTATGCATTCTGGCGTTCGTAGATACAAGAAAACTGTTAAAATTCTTCAGAAACGTCACTTTTGAAGTGTTTTCTTGTACTTTTAAGCCAATCAGATACCCAACGGGCTCGGAAAGTGCAACGAAACCATCAAATTTTAGCTAGAAACTGTATTTTTGTCGATTTTTATTGAATTTGAACTATATTTCAACGTTTTTTGATGGTTCTGAGCCACCAAACACACTTAAAGCATGCAGAATCGACTCAGAATAGGAAAAGGAGACGTTTAGGTCAATTTTATGCATTCTGGCGTTCGTAGATACAAGAAAACTGTTAAAATTCTTCAGAAACGTCACTTTTGAAGTGTTTTCTTGTACTTTTAAGCCAATCAGATACCCAACGGGCTCGGAAAGTGCAACGAAACCATCAAATTTTAGCTAGAAACTGTATTTTTGTCGATTTTTATTGAATTTGAACTATATTTCAACGTTTTTTGATGGTTCTGAGCCACCAAACACACTTAAAGCATGCAGAATCGACTCAGAATAGGAAAAGGAGACGTTTAGGTCAATTTTATGCATTCTGGCGTTCGTAGATACAAGAAAACTGTTAAAATTCTTCAGAAACGTCACTTTTGAAGTGTTTTCTTGTACTTTTAAGCCAATCAGATACCCTACGGGCTCAGAAAGTGCAACGAAACCATCAAATTTTAGCTAGAAACTGTATTTTTGTCGATTTTTATTGAATTTGAACTATATTTCAACGTTTTTTGATGGTTCTGAGCCACCAAACACACTTAAAGCATGCAGAATCGACTCAGAATAGGAAAAGGAGACGTTTAGGTCAATTTTATGCATTCTGGCGTTCGTAGATACAAGAAAACTGTTAAAATTCTTCAGAAACGTCACTTTTGAAGTGTTTTCTTGTACTTTTAAGCCAATCAGATACCCTACGGGCTCGGAAAGTGCAACGAAACCATCAAATTTTAGCTAGAAACTGTATTTTGTCGATTTTTATTGAATTTGAACTATATTTCAACGTTTTTTGATGGTTCTGAGCCACCAAACACACTTAAAGCATGCAGAATCGACTCAGAATAGGAAAAGGAGACGTTTAGGTCAATTTTATGCATTCTGGCGTTCGTAGATATAAGAAAACTGTTAAAATTCTTCAGAAACGTCACTTTTGAAGTGTTTTCTTGTACTTTTAAGCCAATCAGATACCCTACGGGCTCGGAAAGTGCAACGAAACCATGAAATTTTAGCTAGAAACTGTATTTTTGTCGATTTTTATTAAATTTGAACTATATTTCAACGTTTTTTGATGGTTCTGAGCCACCAAACACACTTAAAGCATGCAGAATCGACTCAGAATAGGAAAGGGAGACGTTTAGGTCAATTTTATGCATTCTGGCGTTCGTAGATACAAGAAAACTGTTAAAATTCTTCAGAAACGTCACTTTTGAAGTGTTTTCTTGTACTTTTAAGCCAATCAGATACCCAACGGGCACGGTAAGGTGCAACGAAACCATCCAATTTTAGCTAGAAACTGTATTTTTGTCGATTTTTATTGAATTTGAACTATATTTCAACGTTTTTTGATGGTTCTGAGCCACCAAACACACTTAAAGCATGCAGAATCGACTCAGAATAGGAAAAGGAGACGTTTAGGTCAATTTTATGCATTCTGGCGTTCGTAGATACAAGAAAACTGTTAAAATTCTTCAGAAACGTCACTTTTGAAGTGTTTTCTTGTACTTTTAAGCCAATCAGATACCCTACGGGCTCGGAAAGTGCAACGAAACCATCAAATTTTAGCTAGAAACTGTATTTTTGTCGATTTTTATTGAATTTGAACTATATTTCAACGTTTTTTGATGGTTCTGAGCCACCAAACACACTTAAAGCATGCAGAATCGACTCAGAATAGGAAAAGGAGACGTTTAGGTCAATTTTATGCATTCTGGCGTTCGTAGATACAAGAAAACTGTTAAAATTCTTCAGAAACGTCACTTTTGAAGTGTTTTCTTGTACTTTTAAGCCAATCAGATACCCTACGGGCTCGGAAAGTGCAACGAAACCATCAAATTTTAGCTAGAAACTGTATTTTTGCCGATTTTTATTGAATTTGAACTATATTTCAAAGTTTTTTGATGGTTCTGAGCCACCAAACACACTTAAAGCATGCAGAATCGACTCAGAATAGGAAAAGGAGACGTTTAGGTCAATTTTATGCATTCTGGCGTTCGTAGATACAAGAAAACTGTTAAAATTCTTCAGAAACGTCACTTTTGAAGTGTTTTCTTGTACTTTTAAGACAATCAGATACCCGACGGGCTCGGAAAGTGCAACGAAACCATCAAATTTTAGCTAGAAACTGTATTTTTGTCGATTTTTATTGAATTTGAACTATATTTCAACGTTTTTTGATGGTTCTGAGCCACCAAACACACTTAAAGCATGCAGAATCGACTCAGAATAGGAAAAGGAGACATTTAGGTCAATTTTATGCATTCTGGCGTTCGTAGATACAAGAAAACTGTTAAAATTCTTCAGAAACATCACTTTTGAAGTGTTTTCTTGTACTTTTAAGCCAATCAGATACCCTACGGGCTCGGAAAGTGCAACGAAACCATCAAATTTTAGCTAGAAACTGTATTTTTGTCGATTTTTATTGAATTTGAACTATATTTCAACGTTTTTTGATGGTTCTGAGCCACCAAACACACTTAAAGCATGCAGAATCGACTCAGAATAGGAAAAGGAGACGTTTAGGTCAATTTTATGCATTCTGGCGTTCGTAGATACAAGAAAACTGTTAAAATTCTTCAGAAACGTCACTTTTGAAGTGTTTTCTTGTACTTTTAAGCCAATCAGATACCCTACGGGCTCGGAAAGTGCAACGAAACCATCAAATTTTTGCTAGAAACTGTGTTTTTGTCGATTTTTATTGAATTTGAACTATATTTCAACGTTTTTTGATGGTTCTGAGCCACCAAACACACTTAAAGCATGCAGAATCGACTCAGAATAGGAAAAGGAGACGTTTAGGTCAATTTTATGCATTCTGGCGTTCGTAGATACAAGAAAACTGTTAAAATTCTTCAGAAACGTCACTTTTGAAGTGTTTTCTTGTACTTTTAAGCCAATCAGATACCCTACGGGCTCGGAAAGTGCAACGAAACCATCAAATTTTAGCTAGAAACTGTATTTTTGCCGATTTTTATTGAATTTGAACTATATTTCAAAGTTTTTTGATGGTTCTGAGCCACCAAACACACTTAAAGCATGCAGAATCGACTCAGAATAGGAAAAGGAGACGTTTAGGTCAATTTTATGCATTCTGGCGTTCGTAGATACAAGAAAACTGTTAAAATTCTTCAGAAACGTCACTTTTGAAGTGTTTTCTTGTACTTTTAAGCCAATCAGATACCCGACGGGCTCGGAAAGTGCAACGAAACCATCAAATTTTAGCTAGAAACTGTATTTTTGTCGATTTTTATTGAATTTGAACTATATTTCAACGTTTTTTGATGGTTCTGAGCCACCAAACACACTTAAAGCATGCAGAATCGACTCAGAATAGGAAAAGGAGACATTTAGGTCAATTTTATGCATTCTGGCGTTCGTAGATACAAGAAAACTGTTAAAATTCTTCAGAAACATCACTTTTGAAGTGTTTTCTTGTACTTTTAAGCCAATCAGATACCCTACGGGCTCGGAAAGTGCAACGAAACCATCAAATTTTAGCTAGAAACTGTATTTTTGTCGATTTTTATTGAATTTGAACTATATTTCAACGTTTTTTGATGGTTCTGAGCCACCAAACACACTTAAAGCATGCAGAATCGACTCAGAATAGGAAAAGGAGACGTTTAGGTCAATTTTATGCATTCTGGCGTTCGTAGATACAAGAAAACTGTTAAAATTCTTCAGAAACGTCACTTTTGAAGTGTTTTCTTGTACTTTTAAGCCAATCAGATACCCTACGGGCTCGGAAAGTGCAACGAAACCATCAAATTTTAGCTAGAAACTGTATTTTTGTCGATTTTTATTGAATTTGAACTATATTTCAACGTTTTTTGATGGTTCTGAGCCACCAAACACACTTAAAGCATGCAGAATCGACTCAGAATAGGAAAAGGAGACGTTTAGGTCAATTTTATGCATTCTGGCGTTCGTAGATACAAGAAAACTGTTAAAATTCTTCAGAAACGTCACTTTTGAAGTGTTTTCTTGTACTTTTAAGCCAATCAGATACCCTACGGGCTCGGAAAGTGCAACGAAACCATCAAATTTTAGCTAGAAACTGTATTTTTGCCGATTTCTATTGAATTTGAACTATATTTCAAAGTTTTTTGATGGTTCTGAGCCACCAAACACACTTAAAGCATGCAGAATCGACTCAGAATAGGAAAAGGAGACGTTTAGGTCAATTTTATGCATTCTGGCGTTCGTAGATACAAGAAAACTGTTAAAATTCTTCAGAAACGTCACTTTTGAAGTGTTTTCTTGTACTTTTAAGCCAATCAGATACCCGACGGGCTCGGAAAGTGCAACGAAACCATCAAATTTTAGCTAGAAACTGTATTTTTGTCGATTTTTATTGAATTTGAACTATATTTCAACGTTTTTTGATGGTTCTGAGCCACCAAACACACTTAAAGCATGCAGAATCGACTCAGAATAGGAAAAGGAGACGTTTAGGTCAATTTTATGCATTCTGGCGTTCGTAGATACAAGAAAACTGTTAAAATTCTTCAGAAACATCACTTTTGAAGTGTTTTCTTGTACTTTTAAGCCAATCAGATACCCTACGGGCTCGGAAAGTGCAACGAAACCATCAAATTTTAGCTAGAAACTGTATTTTTGTCGATTTTTATTGAATTTGAACTATATTTCAACGTTTTTTGATGGTTCTGAGCCACCAAACACACTTAAAGCATGCAGAATCGACTCAGAATAGGAAAAGGAGACGTTTAGGTCAATTTTATGCATTCTGGCGTTCGTAGATACAAGAAAACTGTTAAAATTCTTCAGAAACGTCACTTTTGAAGTGTTTTCTTGTACTTTTAAGCCAATCAGATACCCTACGGGCTCGGAAAGTGCAACGAAACCATCAAATTTTAGCTAGAAACTGTATTTTTGTCGATTTTTATTGAATTTGAACTATATTTCAACGTTTTTTGATGGTTCTGAGCCACCAAACACACTTAAAGCATGCAGAATCGACTCAGAATAGGAAAAGGAGACGTTTAGGTCAATTTTATGCATTCTGGCGTTCGTAGATACAAGAAAACTGTTAAAATTCTTCAGAAACGTCACTTTTGAAGTGTTTTCTTGTACTTTTAAGCCAATCAGATACCCTACGGGCTCGGAAAGTGCAACGAAACCATCAAATTTTAGCTAGAAACTGTATTTTTGCCGATTTTTATTGAATTTGAACTATATTTCAAAGTTTTTTGATGGTTCTGAGCCACCAAACACACTTAAAGCATGCAGAATCGACTCAGAATAGGAAAAGGAGACGTTTAGGTCAATTTTATGCATTCTGGCGTTCGTAGATACAAGAAAACTGTTAAAATTCTTCAGAAACGTCACTTTTGAAGTGTTTTCTTGTACTTTTAAGCCAATCAGATACCCGACGGGCTCGGAAAGTGCAACGAAACCATCAAATTTTAGCTAGAAACTGTATTTTTGTCGATTTTTATTGAATTTGAACTATATTTCAACGTTTTTTGATGGTTCTGAGCCACCAAACACACTTAAAGCATGCAGAATCGACTCAGAATAGGAAAAGGAGACATTTAGGTCAATTTTATGCATTCTGGCGTTCGTAGATACAAGAAAACTGTTAAAATTCTTCAGAAACATCACTTTTGAAGTGTTTTCTTGTACTTTTAAGCCAATCAGATACCCTACGGGCTCGGAAAGTGCAACGAAACCATCAAATTTTAGCTAGAAACTGTATTTTTGTCGATTTTTATTGAATTTGAACTATATTTCAACGTTTTTTGATGGTTCTGAGCCACCAAACACACTTAAAGCATGCAGAATCGACTCAGAATAGGAAAAGGAGACGTTTAGGTCAATTTTATGCATTCTGGCGTTCGTAGATACAAGAAAACTGTTAAAATTCTTCAGAAACGTCACTTTTGAAGTGTTTTCTTGTACTTTTAAGCCAATCAGATACCCTACGGGCTCGGAAAGTGCAACGAAACCATCAAATTTTTGCTAGAAACTGTGTTTTTGTCGATTTTTATTGAATTTGAACTATATTTCAACGTTTTTTGATGGTTCTGAGCCACCAAACACACTTAAAGCATGCAGAATCGACTCAGAATAGGAAAAGGAGACGTTTAGGTCAATTTTATGCATTCTGGCGTTCGTAGATACAAGAAAACTGTTAAAATTCTTCAGAAACGTCACTTTTGAAGTGTTTTCTTGTACTTTTAAGCCAATCAGATACCCTACGGGCTCGGAAAGTGCAACGAAACCATCAAATTTTAGCTAGAAACTGTATTTTTGCCGATTTTTATTGAATTTGAACTATATTTCAAAGTTTTTTGATGGTTCTGAGCCACCAAACACACTTAAAGCATGCAGAATCGACTCAGAATAGGAAAAGGAGACGTTTAGGTCAATTTTATGCATTCTGGCGTTCGTAGATACAAGAAAACTGTTAAAATTCTTCAGAAACGTCACTTTTGAAGTGTTTTCTTGTACTTTTAAGCCAATCAGATACCCGACGGGCTCGGAAAGTGCAACGAAACCATCAAATTTTAGCTAGAAACTGTATTTTTGTCGATTTTTATTGAATTTGAACTATATTTCAACGTTTTTTGATGGTTCTGAGCCACCAAACACACTTAAAGCATGCAGAATCGACTCAGAATAGGAAAAGGAGACATTTAGGTCAATTTTATGCATTCTGGCGTTCGTAGATACAAGAAAACTGTTAAAATTCTTCAGAAACATCACTTTTGAAGTGTTTTCTTGTACTTTTAAGCCAATCAGATACCCTACGGGCTCGGAAAGTGCAACGAAACCATCAAATTTTAGCTAGAAACTGTATTTTTGTCGATTTTTATTGAATTTGAACTATATTTCAACGTTTTTTGATGGTTCTGAGCCACCAAACACACTTAAAGCATGCAGAATCGACTCAGAATAGGAAAAGGAGACGTTTAGGTCAATTTTATGCATTCTGGCGTTCGTAGATACAAGAAAACTGTTAAAATTCTTCAGAAACGTCACTTTTGAAGTGTTTTCTTGTACTTTTAAGCCAATCAGATACCCTACGGGCTCGGAAAGTGCAACGAAACCATCAAATTTTTGCTAGAAACTGTGTTTTTGTCGATTTTTATTGAATTTGAACTATATTTCAACGTTTTTTGATGGTTCTGAGCCACCAAACACACTTAAAGCATGCAGAATCGACTCAGAACAGGAAAAGGAGACGTTTAGGTCAATTTTATGCATTCTGGCGTTCGTAGATACAAGAAAACTGTTAAAATTCTTCAGAAACGTCACTTTTGAAGTGTTTTCTTGTACTTTTAAGCCAATCAGATACCCTACGGGCTCGGAAAGTGCAACGAAACCATCAAATTTTAGCTAGAAACTGTATTTTTGTCGATTTTTATTGAATTTGAACTATATTTCAACGTTTTTTGATGGTTCTGAGCCACCAAACACACTTAAAGCATGCAGAATCGACTCAGAATAGGAAAAGGAGACGTTTAGGTCAATTTTATGCATTCTGGCGTTCGTAGATACAAGAAAACTGTTAAAATTCTTCAGAAACGTCACTTTTGAAGTGTTTTCTTGTACTTTTAAGCCAATCAGATACCCAACGGGCTCGGAAAGTGCAACGAAACCATCAAATTTTAGCTAGAAACTGTATTTTTGTCGATTTTTATTGAATTTGAACTATATTTCAACGTTTTTTGATGGTTCTGAGCCACCAAACACACTTAAAGCATGCAGAATCGACTCAGAATAGGAAAAGGAGACGTTTAGGTCAATTTTATGCATTCTGGCGTTCGTAGATACAAGAAAACTGTTAAAATTCTTCAGAAACGTCACTTTTGAAGTGTTTTCTTGTACTTTTAAGCCAATCAGATACCCTACGGGCTCAGAAAGTGCAACGAAACCATCAAATTTTAGCTAGAAACTGTATTTTTGTCGATTTTTATTGAATTTGAACTATATTTCAACGTTTTTTGATGGTTCTGAGCCACCAAACACACTTAAAGCATGCAGAATCGACTCAGAATAGGAAAAGGAGACGTTTAGGTCAATTTTATGCATTCTGGCGTTCGTAGATACAAGAAAACTGTTAAAATTCTTCAGAAACGTCACTTTTGAAGTGTTTTCTTGTACTTTTAAGCCAATCAGATACCCTACGGGCTCGGAAAGTGCAACGAAACCATCAAATTTTAGCTAGAAACTGTATTTTTGTCGATTTTTATTGAATTTGAACTATATTTCAACGTTTTTTGATGGTTCTGAGCCACCAAACACACTTAAAGCATGCAGAATCGACTCAGAATAGGAAAAGGAGACGTTTAGGTCAATTTTATGCATTCTGGCGTTCGTAGATACAAGAAAACTGTTAAAATTCTTCAGAAACGTCACTTTTGAAGTGTTTTCTTGTACTTTTAAGCCAATCAGATACCCTACGGGCTCGGAAAGTGCAACGAAACCATCAAATTTTAGCTAGAAACTGTATTTTTGTCGATTTTTATTGAATTTGAACTATATTTCAACGTTTTTTGATGGTTCTGAGCCACCAAACACACTTAAAGCATGCAGAATCGACTCAGAATAGGAAAAGGAGACGTTTAGGTCAATTTTATGCATTCTGGCGTTCGTAGATATAAGAAAACTGTTAAAATTCTTCAGAAACGTCACTTTTGAAGTGTTTTCTTATACTTTTAAGCCAATCAGATACCCTACGGGCTCGGAAAGTGCAACGAAACCATGAAATTTTAGCTAGAAACTGTATTTTTGTCGATTTTTATTAAATTTGAACTATATTTCAACGTTTTTTGATGGTTCTGAGCCACCAAACACACTTAAAGCATGCAGAATCGACTCAGAATAGGAAAGGGAGACGTTTAGGTCAATTTTATGCATTCTGGCGTTCGTAGATACAAGAAAACTGTTAAAATTCTTCAGAAACGTCACTTTTGAAGTGTTTTCTTGTACTTTTAAGCCAATCAGATACCCAACGGGCACGGTAAGGTGCAACGAAACCATCCAATTTTAGCTAGAAACTGTATTTTTGTCGATTTTTATTGAATTTGAACTATATTTCAACGTTTTTTGATGGTTCTGAGCCACCAAACACACTTAAAGCATGCAGAATCGACTCAGAATAGGAAAAGGAGACGTTTAGGTCAATTTTATGCATTCTGGCGTTCGTAGATACAAGAAAACTGTTAAAATTCTTCAGAAACGTCACTTTTGAAGTGTTTTCTTGTACTTTTAAGCCAATCAGATACCCTACGGGCTCGGAAAGTGCAACGAAACCATCAAATTTTAGCTAGAGACTGTATTTTTGTCGATTTTTATTGAATTTGAACTATATTTCAACGTTTTTTGATGGTTCTGAGCCACCAAACACACTTAAAGCATGCAGAATCGACTCAGAATAGGAAAAGGAGACGTTTAGGTCAATTTTATGCATTCTGGCGTTCGTAGATACAAGAAAACTGTTAAAATTCTTCAGAAACGTCACTTTTGAAGTGTTTTCTTGTACTTTTAAGCCAATCAGATACCCTACGGGCTCGGAAAGTGCAACGAAACCATCAAATTTTAGCTAGAAACTGTATTTTTGCCGATTTTTATTGAATTTGAACTATATTTCAACGTTTTTTGATGGTTCTGAGCCACCAAACACACTTAAAGCATGCAGAATCGACTCAGAATAGGAAAAGGAGACGTTTAGGTCAATTTTATGCATTCTGGCGTTCGTAGATACAAGAAAACTGTTAAAATTCTTCAGAAACGTCACTTTTGAAGTGTTTTCTTGTACTTTTAAGCCAATCAGATACCCTACGGGCTCGGAAAGTGCAACGAAACCATCAAATTTTAGCTAGAAACTGTATTTTTGTCGATTTTTATTGAATTTGAACTATATTTCAACGTTTTTTGATGGTTCTGAGCCACCGAACACACTTAAAGCATGCAGAATCGACTCAGAATAGGAAAAGGAGACGTTTAGGTCAATTTTATGCATTCTGGCGTTCGTAGATACAAGAAAACTGTTAAAATTCTTCAGAAACGTCACTTTTGAAGTGTTTTCTTGTACTTTTAAGCCAATCAGATACCCTACGGGCTCGGAAAGTGCAACGAAACCATCAAATTTTAGCTAGAAACTGTATTTTTGTCGATTTTTATTGAATTTGAACTATATTTCAACGTTTTTTGATGGTTCTGAGCCACCAAACACACTTAAAGCATGCAGAATCGACTCAGAATAGGAAAAGGAGACGTTTAGGTCAATTTTATGCATTCTGGCGTTCGTAGATACAAGAAAACTGTTAAAATTCTTCAGAAACGTCACTTTTGAAGTGTTTTCTTGTACTTTTAAGCCAATCAGATACCCTACGGGCTCGGAAAGTGCAACGAAACCATCAAATTTTAGCTAGAAACTGTATTTTTGTCGATTTTTATTGAATTTGAACTATATTTCAAAGTTTTTTGATGGTTCTGAGCCACCAAACACACTTAAAGCATGCAGAATCGACTCAGAATAGGAAAAGGAGACGTTTAGGTCAATTTTATGCATTCTGGCGTTCGTAGATACAAGAAAACTGTTAAAATTCTTCAGAAACGTCACTTTTGAAGTGTTTTCTTGTACTTTTCAGCCAATCAGATACCCTACGGGCTCGGAAAGTGCAACGAAACCATCAAATTTTAGCTAGAAACTGTATTTTTGTCGATTTTTATTGAATTTGAACTATATTTCAACGTTTTTTGATGGTTCTGAGCCACCAAACACACTTAAAGCATGCAGAATCGATTCAGAATAGGAAAAGGAGACGTTTAGGTCAATTTTATGCATTCTGGCGTTCGTAGATACAAGAAAACTGTTAAAATTCTTCAGAAACGTCACTTTTGAAGTGTTTTCTTGTACTTTTAAGCCAATCAGATACCCTACGGGCTCGGAAAGTGCAACGAAACCATCAAATTTTAGCTAGAAACTGTATTTTTGTCGATTTTTATTGAATTTGAACTATATTTCAACGTTTTTTGATGGTTCTGAGCCACCAAACACACTTAAAGCATGCAGAATCGACTCAGAATAGGAAAAGGAGACGTTTAGGTCAATTTTATGCATTCTGGCGTTCGTAGATACAAGAAAACTGTTAAAATTCTTCAGAAACGTCACTTTTGAAATGTTTTCTTGTACTTTTAAGCCAATCAGATACCCTACGGGCTCGGAAAGTGCAACGAAACCATCAAATTTTAGCTAGAAACTATATTTTTGCCGATTTTTATTGAATTTGAACTATATTTCAACGTTTTTTGATGGTTCTGAGCCACCAAACACACTTAAAGCATGCAGAATCGACTCAGAATAGGAAAAGGAGACGTTTAGGTCAATTTTATGCATTCTGGCGTTCGTAGATACAAGAAAACTGTTAAAATTCTTCAGAAACGTCACTTTTGAAGTGTTTTCTTGTACTTTTAAGCCAATCAGATACCCAACGGGCTCGGAAAGTGCAACGAAACCATCAAATTTTAGCTAGAAACTGTATTTTTGTCGATTTTTATTGAATTTGAACTATATTTCAACGTTTTTTGATGGTTCTGAGCCACCAAACACACTTAAAGCATGCAGAATCGACTCAGAATAGGAAAAGGAGACGTTTAGGTCAATTTTATGCATTCTGGCGTTCGTAGATACAAGAAAACTGTTAAAATTCTTCAGAAACGTCACTTTTGAAGTGTTTTCTTGTACTTTTAAGCCAATCAGATACCCTACGGGCTCGGAAAGTGCAACGAAACCATCAAATTTTAGCTAGAAACTGTATTTTTGTCGATTTTTATTGAATTTGAACTATATTTCAAAGTTTTTTGATGGTTCTGAGCCACCAAACACACTTAAAGCATGCAGAATCGACTCAGAATAGGAAAAGGAG
The DNA here is from genome assembly GCF_036711695.1 of Zophobas morio. Lineage (NCBI taxonomy): Eukaryota > Metazoa > Arthropoda > Insecta > Coleoptera > Tenebrionidae > Zophobas > Zophobas morio. The sequence continues at coordinate 9,571 of NW_026973191.1, read as the reverse complement.
ACGTTTAGGTCAATTTTATGCATTCTGGCGTTCGTAGATACAAGAAAACTGTTAAAATTCTTCAGAAACGTCACTTTTGAAGTGTTTTCTTGTACTTTTAAGCCAATCAGATACCCTACGGGCTCGGAAAGTGCAACGAAACCATCAAATTTTAGCTAGAAACTGTATTTTTGTCGATTTTTATTGAATTTGAACTATATTTCAACGTTTTTTGATGGTTCTGAGCCACCAAACACACTTAAAGCATGCAGAATCGACTCAGAATAGGAAAAGGAGACGTTTAGGTCAATTTTATGCATTCTGGCGTTCGTAGATACAAGAAAACTGTTAAAATTCTTCAGAAACGTCACTTTTGAAGTGTTTTCTTGTACTTTTAAGCCAATCAGATACCCTACGGGCTCGGAAAGTGCAACGAAACCATAAAATTTTAGCTAGAAACTGTATTTTTGTCGATTTTTATTGAATTTGAACTATATTTCAACGTTTTTTGATGGTTCTGAGCCACCAAACACACTTAAAGCATGCAGAATCGACTCAGAATAGGAAAAGGAGACGTTTAGGTCAATTTTATGCATTCTGGCGTTCGTAGATACAAGAAAACTGTTAAAATTCTTCAGAAACGTCACTTTTGAAGCGTTTTCTTGTACTTTTAAGCCAATCAGATACCCTACGGGCTCGGAAAGTGCAACGAAACCATCAAATTTTAGCTAGAAACTGTATTTTTGTCGATTTTTATTGAATTTGAACTATATTTCAACGTTTTTTGATGGTTCTGAGCCACCAAACACACTTAAAGCATGCAGAATCGACTCAGAATAGGAAAAGGAGACGCTTAGGTCAATTTTATGCATTCTGGCGTTCGTAGATACAAGAAAACTGTTAAAATTCTTCAGAAACGTCACTTTTGAAGTGTTTTCTTGTACTTTTAAGCCAATCAGATACCCTACGGGCTCGGAAAGTGCAACGAAACCATCAAATTTTAGCTAGAAACTGTATTTTTGTCGATTTTTATTGAATTTGAACTATATTTCAACGTTTTTTGATGGTTCTGAGCCACCAAACACACTTAAAGCATGCAGAATCGACTCAGAATAGGAAAAGGAGACGTTTAGGTCAATTTTATGCATTCTGGCGTTCGTAGATACAAGAAAACTGTTAAAATTCTTCAGAAACGTCACTTTTGAAGTGTTTTCTTGTACTTTTAAGCCAATCAGATACCCAACGGGCTCGGAAAGTGCAACGAAACCATCAAATTTTAGCTAGAAACTGTATTTTTGTCGATTTTTATTGAATTTGAACTATATTTCAACGTTTTTTGATGGTTCTGAGCCACCAAACACACTTAAAGCATGCAGAATCGACTCAGAATAGGAAAAGGAGACGCTTAGGTCAATTTTATGCATTCTGGCGTTCGTAGATACAAGAAAACTGTTAAAATTCTTCAGAAACGTCACTTTTGAAGTGTTTTCTTGTACTTTTAAGCCAATCATATACCCCACGGGCTCGGAAAGTGCAACGAAACCATCAAATTTTAGCTAGAAACTGTATTTTTGTCGATTTTTATTGAATTTGAACTATATTTCAACGTTTTTTGATGGTTCTGAGCCACCAAACACACTTAAAGCATGCAGAATCGACTCAGAATAGGAAAAGGAGACGTTTAGGTCAATTTTATGCATTCTGGCGTTCGTACATACAAGAAAACTGTTAAAATTCTTCAGAAACGTCACTTTTGAAGTGTTTTCTTGTACTTTTAAGCCAATCAGATACCCTACGGGCTCGGAAAGTGCAACGAAACCATCAAATTTTAGCTAGAAACTGTTTTTTTGTCGATTTTTATTGAATTTGAACTATCTTTCAACGTTTTTTGATGGTTCTGAGCCACCAAACACACTTAAAGCATGCAGAATCGACTCAGAATAGGAAAAGGAGATGTTTAGGTCAATTTTATGCATTCTGGCGTTCGTAGATACAAGAAAACTGTTAAAATTCTTCAGAAACGTCACTTTTGAAGTGTTTTCTTGTACTTTTAAGCCAATCAGATACCCTACGGGCTCGGAAAGTGCAACGAAACCATCAAATTTTAGCTAGAAACTGTATTTTTGTCGATTTTTATTGAATTTGAACTATATTTCAACGTTTTTTGATGGTTCTGAGCCACCAAACACACTTAAAGCATGCAGAATCGACTCAGAATAGGAAAAGGAGACGTTTAGGTCAATTTTATGCATTCTGGCGTTCGTAGATACAAGAAAACTGTTAAAATTCTTCAGAAACGTCACTTTTGAAGTGTTTTCTTGTACTTTTAAGCCAATCAGATACCCTACGGGCTCGGAAAGTGCAACGAAACCATCAAATTTTAGCTAGAAACTGTATTTTTGTCGATTTTTATTGAATTTGAACTATATTTCAACGTTTTTTGATGGTTCTGAGCCACCAAACACACTTAAAGCATGCAGAATCGACTCAGAATAGGAAAAGGAGACGTTTAGGTCAATTTTATGCATTCTGGCGTTCGTAGATACAAGAAAACTGTTAAAATTCTTCAGAAACGTCACTTTTGAAGTGTTTTCTTGTACTTTTAAGCCAATCAGATACCCAACGGGCTCGGAAAGTGCAACGAAACCATCAAATTTTAGCTAGAAACTGTATTTTTGTCGATTTTTATTGAATTTGAACTATATTTCAACGTTTTTTGGTGGTTCTGAGCCACCAAACACACTTAAAGCATGCAGAATCGACTCAGAATAGGAAAAGGAGACGTTTAGGTCAATTTTATGCGTTCTGGCGTTCGTAGATACAAGAAAACTGTTAAAATTCTTCAGAAACGTCACTTTTGAAGTGTTTTCTTGTACTTTTAAGCCAATCAGATACCCTACGGGCTCGGAAAGTGCAACGAAACCATCAAATTTTAGCTAGAAACTGTATTTTTGTCGATTTTTATTGAATTTGAACTATATTTCAACGTTTTTTGATGGTTCTGAGCCACCAAACACACTTAAAGCATGCAGAATCGACTCAGAATAGGAAAAGGAGACGTTTAGGTCAATTTTATGCATTCTGGCGTTCGTAGATACAAGAAAACTGTTAAAATTCTTCAGAAACGTCACTTTTGAAGTGTTTTCTTGTACTTTTAAGCCAATCAGATACCCTACGGGCTCGGAAAGTGCAACGAAACCATCAAATTTTAGCTAGAAACTGTATTTTTGTCGATTTTTATTGAATTTGAACTATATTTCAACGTTTTTTGATGGTTCTGAGCCACCAAACACACTTAAAGCATGCAGAATTTAGATCAATTTTATGCATTCTGGCGTTCGTAGATACAAGAAAACTGTTAAAATTCTTCAGAAACGTCACTTTTGAAGTGTTTTCTTGTACTTTTAAGCCAATCAGATACCCTACGGGGTCGGAAAGTGCAACGAAACCATCAAATTTTAGCTAGAAACTGTATTTTTGTCGATTTTTATTGAATTTGAACTATATTTCAACGTTTTTTGATGGTTCTGAGCCACCAAACACACTTAAAGCATGCAGAATCGACTCAGAATAGGAAAAGGAGACGTTTAGGTCAATTTTATGCATTCTGGCGTTCGTAGATACAAGAAAACTGTTAAAATTCTTCAGAAACGTCACTTTTGAAGTGTTTTTTTGTACTTTTAAGCCAATCAGATACCCTACGGGCTCGGAAAGTGCAACGAAACCATCAAATTTTAGGTAGAAACTGTATTTTTGTCGATTTTTATTGAATTTGAACTATATTTCAACGTTTTTTGATGGTTCTGAGCCACCAAACACACTTAAACCATGCAGAATCGACTCAGAATAGGAAAAGGAGACGTTTAGGTCAATTTTATGCATTCTGGCGTTCGTAGATACAAGAAAACTGTTAAAATTCTTCAGAAACGTCACTTTTGAAGTGTTTTCTTGTACTTTTAAGCCAATCAGATACCCTACGGGCTCGGAAAGTGCAACGAAACCATCAAATTTTAGCTAGAAACTGTATTTTTGTCGATTTTTATTGAATTTGAACTATATTTCAACGTTTTTTGATGGTTCTGAGCCACCAAACACACTTAAAGCATGCAGAATCGACTCAGAATAGGAAAAGGAGACGTTTAGGTCAATTTTATGCATTCTGGCGTTCGTAGATACAAGAAAACTGTTAAAATTCTTCAGAAACGTCACTTTTGAAGTGTTTTCTTGTACTTTTAAGCCAATCAGATACCCAACGGGCTCGGAAAGTGCAACGAAACCATCAAATTTTAGCTAGAAACTGTATTTTTGTCGATTTTTATTGAATTTGAACTATATTTCAACGTTTTTTGATGGTTTTGAGCCACCAAACACACTTAAAGCATGCAGAATCGACTCAGAATAGGAAAAGGAGACGTTTAGGTCAATTTTATGCATTCTGGCGTTCGTGGATACAAGAAAACTGTTAAAATTCTTCAGAAACGTCACTTTTGAAGTGTTTTCTTGTACTTTTAAGCCAATCAGATACCCTACGGGCTCGGAAAGTGCAACGAAACCATCAAATTTTAGCTAGAAACTGTATTTTTGTCGATTTTTATTGAATTTGAACTATATTTCAACGTTTTTTGATGGTTCTGAGCCACCAAACACACTTAAAGCATGCAGAATCGACTCAGAATAGGAAAAGGAGACGTTTAGGTCAATTTTATGCATTCTGGCGTTCGTAGATACAAGAAAACTGTTAAAATTCTTCAGAAACGTCACTTTTGAAGTGTTTTCTTGTACATTTAAGCAAATCAGATACCCTACGGGCTCGGAAAGTGCAACGAAACCATCAAATTTTAGCTAGAAACTGTATTTTTGTCGATTTTTATTGAATTTGAACTATATTTCAACGTTTTTTGATGGTTCTGAGCCACCAAACACACTTAAAGCATGCAGAATCGACTCAGAATAGGAAAAGGAGACGTTTAGGTCAATTATATGCATTCTGGCATTCGTAGATACAAGAAAACTGTTAAAATTCTTCAGAAACGTCACTTTTGAAGTGTTTTCTTGTACTTTTAAGCCAATCAGATACCCAACGGGCTCGGAAAGTGCAACGAAACCATCAAATTTTAGCTAGAAACTGTATTTTTGTCGATTTTTATTGAATTTGAACTATATTTCAACGTTTTTTGATGGTTCTGAGCCACCAAACACACATAAAGCATGCAGAATCGACTCAGAATAGGAAAAGGAGACGTTTAGGTCAATTTTATGCATTCTGGCGTTCGTAGATACAAGAAAACTGTTAAAATTCTTCAGAAACGTCACTTCTGAAGTGTTTTCTTGTACTTTTAAGCCAATCAGATACCCTACGGGCTCAGAAAGTGCAAACTGTATTTTTGTCGATTTTTATTGAATTTGAACTATATTTCAACGTTTTTCGATGGTTCTGAGCCACCAAACACACTTAAAGCATGCAGAATCGACTCAGAATAGGAAAAGGAGACGTTTAGGGCAATTTTATGCATTCTGGCGTTCGTAGATACAAGAAAACTTTTAAAATTCTTCAGAAACATCACTTTTGAAGTGTTTTCTTGTACTTTTAAGCCAATCAGATACCCTACGGGCTCGGAAAGTGCAACGAAACCATCAAATTTTAGCTAGAAACTGTATTTTTGTCGATTTTTATTGAATTTGAACTATATTTCAACGTTTTTTGATGGTTCTGAGCCACCAAACACACTTAAAGCATGCAGAATCGACTCAGAATAGGAAAAGGAGACGTTTAGGTCAATTTTATGCATTCTGGCGTTCGTAGATACAAGAAAACTGTTAAAATTCTTCAGAAACGTCACTTTTGAAGTGTTTTCTTGTACTTTTAAGCCAATCAGATACCCTACGGGCTCGGAAAGTGCAACGAAACCATCAAATTTTAGCTAGAAACTGTATTTTTGTCGATTTTTATTGAATTTGAACTATATTTCAACGTTTTTTGATGGTTCTGAGCCACCAAACACACTTAAAGCATGCAGAATCGACTCAGAATAGGAAAAGGAGACGTTTAGGTCAATTTTATGCATTCTGGCGTTCGTAGATACAAGAAAACTGTTAAAATTCTTCAGAAACGTCACTTTTGAAGTGTTTTCTTGTACTTTTAAGCCAATCAGATAACCTACGGGCTCGGAAAGTGCAACGAAACCATCAAATTTTAGCTAGAAACTGTATTTTTGTCGATTTTTATTGAATTTGAACTATATTTCAACGTTTTTTGATGGTTCTGAGCCACCAAACACACTTAAAGCATGCAGAATCGACTCAGAATAGGAAAAGGAGTCGTTTAGATCAATTTTATGCATTCTGGCGTTCGTAGATACAAGAAAACTGTTAAAATTCTTCAGAAACGTCACTTTTGAAGTGTTAACTTGTACTTTTAAGCCAATCAGATACCCTACGGGCTCGGAAAGTGCAACGAAACCATCAAATTTTAGCTAGAAACTGTATTTTTGTCGATTTTTATTGAATTTGAACTATATTTCAACGTTTTTTGATGGTTCTGAGCCACCAAACACACTTAAAGCATGCAGAATCGACTCAGAATAGGAAAAGGAGACGTTTAGGTCAATTTTATGCATTCTGGCGTTCGTAGATACAAGAAAACTGTTAAAATTCTTCAGAAACGTCACTTTTGAAGTGTTTTCTTGTACTTTTAAGCCAATCAGATACCCTACGGGCTCGGAAAGTGCAACGAAACCATCAAATTTTAGCTAGAAACTGTATTTTTGTCGATTTTTATTGAATTTGAACTATATTTCAACGTTTTTTGATGGTTCTGAGCCACCAAACACACTTAAAGCATGCAGAATCGACTCAGAATAGGAAAAGGAGACGTTTAGGTCAATTTTATGCATTCTGGCGTTCGTAGATACAAGAAAACTGTTAAAATTCTTCAGAAACGTCACTTTTGAAGTGTTTTCTTGTACTTTTAAGCCAATCAGATACCCTACGGGCTCGGAAAGTGCAACGAAACCATCAAATTTTAGCTAGAAACTGTATTTTTGTCGATTTTTATTGAATTTGAACTATATTTCAACGTTTTTTGATGGTTCTGAGCCACCAAACACACTTAAAGCATGCAGAATCGACTCAGAATAGGAAAAGGAGACGTTTAGGTCAATTTTATGCATTCTGGCGTTCGTAGATACAAGAAAACTGTTAAAATTCTTCAGAAACGTCACTTTTGAAGTGTTTTCTTGTACTTTTAAGCCAATCAGATACCCTACGGGCTCGGAAAGTGCAACGAAACCATCAAATTTTAGCTAGAAACTGTATTTTTGTCGATTTTTATTGAATTTGAACTATATTTCAACGTTTTTTGATGGTTCTGAGCCACCAAACACACTTAAAGCATGCAGAATCGACTCAGAATAGGAAAAGGAGACGTTTAGGCCAATTTTATGCATTCTGGCGTTCGTAGATACAAGAAAACTGTTAAAATTCTTCAGAAACGTCACTTTTGAAGTGTTTTCTTGTACTTTTAAGCCAATCAGATACCCTACGGGCTCGGAAAGTGCAACGAAACCATCAAATTTTAGCTAGAAACTGTATTTTTGTCGATTTTTATTGAATTTGAACTATATTTCAACGTTTTTTGATGGTTCTGAGCCACCAAACACACTTAAAGCATGCAGAATCGATTCAGAATAGGAAAAGGAGAAGTTTAGGTCAATTTTATGCATTCTGGCGTTCGTAGATACAAGAAAACTGTTAAAATTCTTCAGAAACGTCACTTTTGAAGTGTTTTCTTGTACTTTTAAGCCAATCAGGTACCCTACGGGCTCGGAAAGTGCAACGAAACCATCAAATTTTAGCTAGAAACTGTATTTTTGTCGATTTTTATTGAATTTGAACTATATTTCAACGTTTTTTGATGGTTCTGAGCCACCAAACACACTTAAAGCATGCAGAATCGACTCAGAATAGGAAAAGGAGACGTTTAGGTCAATTTTATGCATTCTGGCGTTCGTAGATACAAGAAAACTGTTAAAATTCTTCAGAAACGTCACTTTTGAAGTGTTTTCTTGTACTTTTAAGCCAATCAGATACCCTACGGGCTCGGAAAGTGCAACGAAACCATCAAATTTTAGCTAGAAACTGTATTTTTGTCGATTTTTATTGAATTTGAACTATATTTCAACGTTTTTTGATGGTTCTGAGCCACCAAACACACTTAAAGCATGCAGAATCGACTCAGAATAGGAAAAGGAGACGTTTAGGTCAATTTTATGCATTCTGGCGTTCGTAGATACAAGAAAACTGTTAAAATTCTTCAGAAACGTCACTTTTGAAGTGTTTTCTTGTACTTTTAAGCCAATCAGATACCCTACGGGCTCGGAAAGTGCAACGAAACCATCAAATTTTAGCTAGAAACTGTATTTTTGTCGATTTTTATTGAATTTGAACTATATTTCAACGTTTTTTGATGGTTCTGAGCCACCAAACACACTTAAAGCATGCAGAATCGACTCAGAATAGGAAAAGGAGACGTTTAGGTCAATTTTATGCATTCTGGCGTTCGTAGATACAAGAAAACTGTTAAAATTCTTCAGAAACGTCACTTTTGAAGTGTTTTCTTGTACTTTTAAGCCAATCAGATACCCTACGGGCTCGGAAAGTGCAACGAAACCATCAAATTTTAGCTAGAAACTGTATTTTTGTCGATTTTTATTGAATTTGAACTATATTTCAACGTTTTTTGATGGTTCTGAGCCACCAAACACACTTAAAGCATGCAGAATCGACTCAGAATAGGAAAAGGAAACGTTTAGGTCAATTTTATGCATTCTGGCGTTCGTAGATACAAGAAAACTGTTAAAATTCTTCAGAAACGTCACTTTTGAAGTGTTTTCTTGTACTTTTAAGCCAATCAGATACCCTACGGGCTCGGAAAGTGCAACGAAACCATCAAATTTTAGCTACAACTGTATTTTTGTCGATTTTTATTGAATTTGAACTATATTTCAACGTTTTTTGATGGTTCTGAGCGACCAAACACACTTAAAGCATGCAGAATCGACTCAGAATAGGAAAAGGAGACGTTTAGGTCAATTTTATGCATTCTGGCGTTCGTAGATACAAGAAAACTGTTAAAATTCTTCAGAAACGTCACTTTTGAAGTGTTTTCTTGTACTTTTAAGCCAATCAGATACCCTACGGGCTCGGAAAGTGCAACGAAACCATCAAATTTTAGCTAGAAACTGTATTTTTGTCGATTTTTATTGAATTTGAACTATATTTCAACGTTTTTTGATGGTTCTGAGCCACCAAACACACTTAAAGCATGAAGAATCGACTCAGAATAGGAAAAGGAGACGTTTAGGTCAATTTTATGCATTCTGGCGTTCGTAGATACAAGAAAACTGTTAAAATTCTTCAGAAACGTCACTTTTGAAGTGTTTTCTTGTACTTTTAAGCCAATCAGATACCCTACGGGCCCGGAAAGTGCAACGAAACCATCAAATTTTAGCTAGAAACTGTATTTTTGTCGATTTTTATTGAATTTGAACTATATTTCAACGTTTTTTGATGGTTCTGAGCCACCAAACACACT